>NC_080178.1:69562826-69698758 GCF_950295315.1 Erinaceus europaeus
TTCTGTGCCTCACGGATATGGTAGGAAGTTTGAAATTCCTCCAATTTCTCAGGGAAGAAACAGGTGTAAAGATGACTGTAAAGATGGTGTAATTGTAACTAGGCAACAACATGCCAATCTAGGAAGCTTATCAACTTTATTTTATTTTTTAATAAATGTTTTATTTTTATTATCTTTATTTCTTGGATAGACAGACAGCCAGAAATCAAAAAGGAAGGAGGAGATAGGCAAAGAGACAGAAAGACACCTGCAGCACTGCTCCCTAGCTTCTAAGGTTTTCCCCCCTACAAGTGGGGACACAGGGCTTGAACCTAGGTCCTTGTGTACTGTAATGTGTGTGCTTAACCAAGTGTACCACTGTTTGGCCCCACTTATCAATTTTATAACCAGTGATGTAGAACTAATTCACTTAATAAGAAGATAGTAGAGATTCTTTTCCCTTTTTTGTTATATTTTATTTAATTTATTTATTGGATAGAGACAGTCAGAAATTGAGAGGAAGGGGGGGGGGAGGGAGTGAGACAGAAAGATACCTGCAGAACTGCTTCACCACTTTGAAAGCTTCCACCTTGCAAATGAGGACCCGGGGCTGGAACCTGGGTCCTTGTGCACTGTAGCATCTGTGCTCAACTGGGTACGCCACCACCCAGCCCAGGTGAAGTTTTTTCAGAGCCTTCCTCACCTGTGCTGCAGACACTCTTAATACTAACAAGATTTTTTCATTAATTGAATTTTATCATGTTTTGTAGTTACTGGGGCTTCACCAAAGCAGGCTGACTCTTTAAGAGAGAAAGTGAGAGACAGATAAACAAACAGGAAAAGACCACAGCATCCACACTTTTTCCCAGTATGATGTGGGCTGGGATGTACCACCGTCCAATGAGCTAAAGGTAGTTTCACTGTTTGTGGGTGCCTTGTTATTTAAGCTTTGGGGTTTATTCACTAGTAATTTGATCAGGTACTTCTCTGGGGGTCTTTATTTGTTGGCTACAAAATAGGGCTCCTTCTATACAGAGTTACTTGATAATGATGTTGATTATTCAGTGTAAAAACAAGCAAACAATACACATTCTTCTCCTGTTTATCAGTAGCAGTAGTAATCATGTTTGTATTGTTATTAAATATGAACAGTTATGATAAATTGATACAGATATTACAGTCCTGATTTTTTTTTTCTAAATAATAACAGTCATCCAATTTACAAACCCAGAGGAAGAAGAGGAGGAGGTAAGAGAAGTTAAATAAATGGAGAAGTAAGTGCTCAGTTGAAGGGATGCAGACACTCCACTTCCCCTCAAGTGAAAGATTAAAAATGTAGTGCAATTAATGTTTGTCTTTGGGGGAAAAGATACAAAAATAGAAATTTCAGGATAGCACAGAATGGTGTTTATATGTCCAAAGATCTATCCAATAACATACATCAGAATTACCCTGGTAATAACTAACTAAAAAATTTTCTTAAAAGATTTTTTTTTTGCCCCTAGGGTTATTGCTGGGGCTTGGGGCTCAGTGCCTACACCATGAACCTACTGCTCCTGGAGGCCATTTTTTCCCTTTTGTTACACTGGTTGTTTGTTGTTGTTGTTGTTTTTGTGGTTATTATTATCATTGCAACTGATGTCGTTGTTGTTGGATAGGACAGAGAGAAATAGAGAGAGGAGGGGAAGACAAAGAGGGGGAAAGAAAGATAGACACCTGAAGACCTGCTTCACTGCCTGTGGAGAGACTCCCCTGCAGGTGGGGAGGTGGGGGCTTGAACCAGGATCCTTATGCTGGTCCTTGTGCTTTGCGCCATGTGTGCTTAACCCGCTGCACTACCGCCCGACCCCCCTAAATAAAGAATTTAACTAATGGGTTTACCTTCTTTAAAGAAAATGTCTTGGAAATATAATGTAATTTGTTATAAGTTTGAAACACACTAAGATTTCTTCCGTCTAAGTAAAAACAAGTCATTTAAAACACACGTGTGAACACAAAACAGAACTTGGACTGTGTTTGATGTATTGCACCAACGTAAAGGGCTCTGGTGTGCTGGTGGGGTGTTCAGGTCCTGGAACATGATGGCAGAAGAGAACCTAGGGAGAGGGTTACAGTGTTATGTGAAGAACCCGAGAAATGTTACACATGGACCAAAAACTATTTTATTGTCAACTGTAAACCATTAATAACCCCAATTAAGGGGAAAAATTAAAAAAAAGATTTGAAAAAATGTGAATTTATTCTTGTTAGGAACATAACTTAGATATTGCCGTAAGAAAATTTCTTTCTTCCACTCTCTCTCTCTCTCTCTCTTTCTCTCTCTCTTTCCTTCTTTCTTTTTTTCTTTCTTTCTTTCTTTCTTTCTTTCTTTCTTTCTTTCTTTCTTTCTTTCTTTCTTTCTTTCTTCTTTATCTCCAGGTCATTACTGGGGATCAGTGCCTGCACTACGAATCCACTGCTCTTTCTATCAACACTGGAGTGAATTAGTAAGCTGACCTTTCGGAGTCTCCATTTCAGGTGAGAATGCTACTGGGTGACCCTAATTTTAGTTTGAGGATACCATGAGAAGAGGATGCAGCTAAAACCTGCCAGACTACTGATGTATGGAAATCATGAGACAGATTTTAAGACACTAAGATCATGACAATTTATAATTGAAAACTGCAACCACCGAACTATATCCTGACCCTGACTTAGCTAGGTTTCTAACAACATTTACACGCCAATACTTTCCTTTCTTTCTTTAATTTTTGAAACATTTTAAAATTATATTCATTTATTGGATAGAGGCAGACAAAAATCAAGAAGGGAGGGGGAGGGGACCAGGTGGTGGTGCCTCCTGTCAAGCACACATAGTATGAAGCACAAGGATCCCTGTTCAAACCTCTGGCAACTAGCCCCAGTGATAACCCTGGAGGCAAAAAAAGGGGGTGGGGGTCGGGCGGTAGCACAGTGGGTTAAGCGCATGCTTGCAAGCTGTGAAGCAGGTCTGCATATGTCTATCTTTCTCTCCCCTTCTCTGTCTTCCCCTCCTCTCTCTATTTCTCTCTGTCCTATTCAACAATAATGATATCAATAACAACAACAATAATAACCACAACAATGATAAAACAACAAGGGCAACAAAAAGGGAAAAAATGGCCTCCAGGAGCAGTGGATTCCTGGTGCAGGCACTGAGCCCCTGCAATAACCCTGGAGGGAAAAATAAAATCAACAAACAAAAAAGGGCAGGGGGAGATAGAGAGGGAGAGAGACAGAGAGACACCGGCAGCCCTGCTTTATCACTCACAAAGCCTCCCCCCCTGCACGTGGGGAACAGGGGCTTGAACCTGGATCCTTGTGCATTGTAACATGTGTGCTCAACCAGGTGTGCCCAGTCCCCATGTTGACAATAGCTCAAAATGCCATTAGTAAAACCACCTTCCTTCAGGGAAAGATGTGAGTCCCACACCATTTTCAGAAGCACTTCTCTCTCAGTTGTATTACTCTGGTGATCTCCAAGTCTGGGCTGGATGGTTCAACTTTTCTTTTTTCATGTTTACATCTGACAGGACATTGAAATTTGACTAATTATACCAGAAATGAGGTTGTAGGGCTAGAGAGAAAGCACCCTGGGGAGGGTGTCTGCATTGCTGCGTGTTCAGGGTTGGCATGCCAGCACCATGGGGCAGGAGCTATGATAATGAAGGAGGTTACAACTTTGAGGTCTCTCTCTCTCCCCTCTCCCCCACCACATCTGTCTAGCTGAGTAAAAGAGAGAAGTGGCCCATAAGTACATCCTCTCCTTCCATATTTTTTTATTGTCGTAGTTATTATTGTTGTTGTTATTAATGTCATTGTTGTTGGATAGGATGGAAAAAAAATGGAGAGAGGAGGGAAAGACAGAGAGGAGGAGAGAAAGATGCAGTCCGGCTTCACCTCCTGTGAAGTGACTCCCCTGCAGGTGGAGAGCCAGGGGCTCAAACTGGGATCCTTATGCCAGTCCTTGCGCTTTGCACCATGGGTGCTTAACCTGCTGTGCTACCACCCGACTCCCATCTCTCCTTCCATTTATAAGGCTGTCCTCCGTACAGCCACCGTCACAAGTACCAGAAATGGGTCACTTCTCTGAACATATATCTAATGTTCTGGATGCCTAGTAGGAAGAGAGATTTTCTAATTTCAGTGAGAAAGATGTCCAGAGAAGATAGAAGCTACACATGCTGAAAAACTTCTGAAACAGCATCCTTAGCTTTCTTGGTTTAAACAAAGGTTCACTTGAAACCTTGAGAGCTCTCTAAGGTTAGTATAAAAATATTGGTCCTTTAAAGGTCTCCATGCCGCTCCTCTGTGGAAGACACAATAAGTGAAGAGGCAGGCAGCAAAGATCAGGAGATGGATGGGAGGAGGGAGACTGTCTTTTGGGGGAAGGTAAGAAATGATATAGAAGCAAGGCCAGAAGATTGACCGTGATGAACCCGAGTACAGGATAAACCTCAGCATGAGAAAATAATGTCACCACAGGATGTGTTTCTGCTGTCACTGTCACTGTTCACAGTCCATCCTTTCTTTCTACACACACACACACACACACACACACACACACACACACACACACACACACACACTTCTGTCACAGTGATCTTCTCTTGGTCTCTTTCCCTAAGCTACAAGTCAGTAATATCCCAAGTAGCTTAGGGAATGAAACCGAGAGAAGATCAATTACTGACTTGTCATCCTTCCTGTTGCACTGGAATGTTGTTTTAAATCTTGAAAAAATTTCAAAGTGTTTTTTCATCTAGGATGCATTATTTGATTTTTTTTCCTCTATGTAAATTTATATATCTGTAAAATGTGGCTACAGGTACTTCTCAGTTAGTCTGGTTTTTTTTTTTTTTTTTTTTTGCCTCCAGGGTTATAGCTGGGGCTCATTGCCTGCACTATGAATCCACTGCTCCTGGAGACCATTTTTTTCCCCATTTTTTCTGCTGCCCTTGTTGTAGTTATTATTGTTATTGTTGTTATAGCCATTGTTGTTTGTTAGGGCAGAGAAAATGGAGAGAAGAGGGGAAGACAGAGGGGGAGAGAAAGATAGACACCTGCAGACCTGCTTCACCACCTGTGAATTGACTCCCCTGCAGGTGGGGAGCCGGGGTCTCAAACAGGGATGCTTACACAGTCCTTGCACTTTGCGCCTCCTGCGCTTAGCCCGCTGTGCTACCGCCCAACTCCCCCGGTGAGTCTGTTATTACTACATCAGGGTGCCAATACATCAGATTCCAACATGTCTGAAGCATGTTTGCAGCTTTGCTTCAGCTGTCTTTCAAAGACGGTGTTATATATTAAAGCCATCGAAATGTTATTATCATTGTTACTAACACATCTTAAGAGGAAAAAAGAAGTCATATTTTGTTCAGGTAGATGGTTAGGACTACATTCAGTATGCTGTTTCCAATTACAGATGTTAATCTTAAATGTAAATACAAATATTAACCTTAAATGTCAATTAAAAACAAAGGTTACTGTTGAGAGACAAGGTACTGTCCAGAAAATAGTAGTGGGTACAGGTGTGGCTTGGAAAAGTGGAGGCAGGGCTTGGGTTTTTAAAAAGCTGGACCTTTGAGGTTTCTCTCTGCTCAGATCACCATGTGATCACCATGTGTTTGCCTCCTCTCCCTCTCTCTCTCTCCTTTTCTCTCTCTCTCTCTCTCTCTCTCTCTCTCTCTCTCTCTCTCTCTCAGTTTTCCCTAACAAAGTTAAAGTATCTGAAAATCAGTGACCTCTCCTCAACTCTTTGTTGAGATAATGTGTGATGGACCTCTATTACTGAGGGCACAAATGCTGCCCCCTTTCCCTTAAAAATTACTGAAGAGTGAACATGAAAGTGTCCATAGGTAGGTGTGAAAAGCAGAAGACAGCTCTAAACACTAAGGAGAGTCCCCGCCAGGGTCCTAACATGACTTGGAGGTGATCTGTCCCTCTTACACCAACACCACAGGAGAACAATGAGGACATGTGGCATGATGCCAACCCCCTCCCATAATCCAGGGAGCATCATCAGAATGACAATGAGATGCTGAGAATTTTAGGCTCCTTACAACAGAACCTGATTTACCTAGAAAACTCTGCAAACCAAGCACCTGACAGCAACTCCCCAGGTCCCCTCAAGTGTTACACAATAAACAATTGTCTTTTGTAGAATCCAGCTTTCTTAAATCTCTGCCAAAGTGATTTTAACATGAAAACACAGGCATCATTTCCCACTCCCAGAGCAAGAGCTGATTTCCTGCGTGTTTTCTCCTTTCTTTTTAGCAGACAATGTCTTGCTGTTGAATCAACCTCTTTGTCAGGGATTTGCATGCAGGTGTAAAGATAAGAAACCCAAGTATGTCCTGTGTGCTCCACAGAAGCCAATCCTTAATTTCCTTTGTCTCAGCATGTTAAGAAAAATTAAATGTTTGCTACTTCCTTTCAGAAACACCATAAGACAGATTTTTTCAGTGAGTGTTGTCTTAGTCTCTAAGTGAAAGTTAAAATTAAAACACCCCTTATCTTTTTTTTTAAAAAAAATTCTTGATAAGCTCTTAAACAATATGAGAAACAGTGGGAAAATTGAATGAAAATGGGACAGAACTGGTCCACATCTATTTCTCAATGCAACTCCAATAACAGACATTCCAAATTAGTAGTCCGTCATGCAGTTAAGTCTCTAATCACTCATTTCAAGTTGTCTAAATTTTCTGAAAACATAAAAATAAAAAGGGGGGAGGCAATGAATTAAGAGGTTTTATTTCCTCATCGTTCTTGTCTGGTTTGCACTGAGCATGTGATGTGGTAAACTAAACTACAGACGGGAATACACATTGCTTCTAGTTAGAAATGTGAGTCTTTGAGGGGAGGCAGTATGGAAAACCTGGATATTAAAGATGCAGGACAGCTTTGAAAAGGTGAATAAGAAGAAATGCATATTATAATTGAATACTATTTGCTGTCTACTGTAGGTAATTATCATAATAAGTCTGCAAGAACTCAACATCCTTTCTCAAAATTTTTTACAGGAAACCCGGGCCAAACAAAGTGGAGGTGGGTTTCTTACTAACATATGCTTTACTGGGCTGTGGCCCACATCTGCTCATGTTGACCTGGGGATTCATGGTATGCACGAGTTGAAGCATTCTGCCTCTGCCTTCCACTAGTAAAAGGACCTAAGTCATAAAAACCACTTACTAGAGTGACGTGTCAGCCAAACTCAAAACTGTCACACTGTACTATTTCTAGGATTTCTCTGCTATGCTACTCAGTTCACAGTATTTCCAAGAGCAATCAAAATGTATCACTACCTGTATTTATTAGCTAAAACTCCCTATGTCCTTATCACTCTCATGAGATTAACAATCAATATAAAATTCTAAACCTGAAACAGGTGCCTACAAGAAACCTTTGCTTCTGGAAGCTTCAATTCCTAACACCATCCTGCTGTTCATTATTTAGCAACATAATGTCCTAAGTGCTCTAGAATATTCTACCTGCAGATACTTTGGAGAGTTCACTTTTCTTTCAAATATTCACCTTCACCTTCCTAAAACTTCTTCTACTAGTGACATCTTTTTAATCTTTTTGTTTGTTTGTTTTTTCTATGGAGTATGTCTTATTGGATATGTGTGTGTGTGTGTGTGTGTGTGTGTGTGTGTGTGTGTGTTTACTAGCTTGGGTTGGGTGCATAAGTGCCCCCCTCTCTCTCTCTCTCTCCCCTTGCTTCCAGGATTATTACTTGGGACTCAGTACCCACACTTAGAATCCATTGCTCCTATGGCCATTTTTTCCCATTTTTTTAATAGGATAGAACAGAGAGAAATTGAGAGAGGAGGGGAAGATAGAGAGGGAGGGAGACAGACACCTATAGATCTGCTTCACAACTTGTGAAGTGACCCACCTGCATGTGGGGAGCCAGGGGCTCCAACTGGTATCCTTGTAGGGGTTCTTGCACTTTGTATTATGTGCGTTTAACCTGGTGCATCACCAGCTGGCCTCCCATAAACATCATGTCTATTCCTGGGGCACTTCATTCAATGGACACAGAGAAGCAGAGACAGGGAATCTAGGGACGTGTGGCACCAAACAATACCCACCTGCTGTGACACAAGCTTGGAGTGGCTGGACCCAAACCAAGATCCCTCATGCGGACAGCTATTCCTCTATCTCCTGTATAGATACTTTCATTTATTTTATTTATTTCATAGAAAACAGAGTTTCAGATGAGAATGAATGAGAGACCAGAGCACAATGCTCACATGTACAAGAGGAATTAAACAGGAAACCACTGCATCTAAGTACTGAGCTCAGACAACTGTGCTACATATTCAGATACTCAATTATAGAATCTAAAGCTCCTTTTACCAATTTTTTGCCTCCCGGGTTATTGTTGGGGCTGTGTGCCTGCACTACTTATCCACTGCACCTGAAGGCTATTTCCCCCCTTTCTTTTTTTGCCCCCTTTTTTAAAATCATTGTTGTTATTATTATTGTCCCTGCTGTCCTTGCTTTTGGATAGGACTGAGAGAAATCGAGAGAGGAGGGGAAGATAGAGGGGGGAGAAAAAAGACACCCGCAGACCAGCTTCACATCTTGTGAAGCAACCCCCCTGCAGGTGGGGAGCCAGGGGCTCAAACTGGGATTCTTACGCCGGTCCTCGTGCTTGGTCCCATGTGCACTTAACACGCTGCGCTACTGCCTGACACCCCCTTATACCATTTTTAAAGTTTTCTCTGTGTGGAAAATACACTACTTAATTCAAAATGCTTATTGAGGATTTCAGTAAGTAGTGTTGCCTAAGGGAATGAAAAGAAATACAGAAATTCAGCCATGGACTAATGGCATCCTGTTATCTTTGTTCAGAGTGAGAAAATGAACTCTAAAGGCTTAAATTACCTGGGGTGGGGTGGTAGTGCACCTGGTTAAGCACACATGTTGCAGTGTACAAGAACCCAGGTTCAAGCCCCTGGTCCCCACCTGTAGGGGGAAAGCTTTGTAGTAGTGAAGCAGGGCTGCAGATTTCTCTCTCTCTCTCTCTCTCATCCCTCTTGATTTCTGCCTGTCTTTATCCATTAAATAAATAAATATAATTTTTTTGCCTCCAGGGTTATTGCTAGGTCTCGCTGCCTGCACCATGAATCCACTGCTTCTGGAGGCCAATTTTTCTGCCCTTTTTGTTGCCCTTGTTGTTTTATCATTGTTGTGGTTATTATTATTGTTGTTGTTATTGATGTCATTGTTGTTGGATAGGACAGAGAGAATTCAAGAGAGCAGAGGAAGACAAAGGGGGGAGAGAAAGATAGACACCTGCAGACCTGCTTCACAGCCTGTGAAGTGACTCCCAGTAGATGGGGAGCCGGGGGCTCAAACTGGGATCCTTACACTGGTCCTTGTGCTTTGTGCCATATGTGCTTAACCTGCTGTGCTACCGCCTGACCCCCAAATAAAGATGATTTTTAAAAAGCAACGGATTAAATATCACCAGATAGGTATCAGACAGCTGACTATAGCTTAAAGGAAACCAATTAACATTATATGTAGAGTCATCACCCTTCTGCCTCAAACTTCCATGCAGCTACTATACTTCCTTAGCCTCTGCTGAGCTTAGAAGTGCAATGCCCCAGGATATAACATCAAACAGGTAAGCAAAAAATACACAGGGGCTTTATCTCCGTGGTAGGAATGCAGCATCATTCTTAGGCAGAAAGAATATTACAGTGTTCGGCATTTGTTTGACAAATCTCATCAGCTTTGACTCAGAGCTGAGTCACTAAAAACTCTCTAGCCTTGCATCTATATACTAGCTCTTAAACAATCTGGAAGTAAGATTTAGAAGGGCAGGAGAGACAGTTAACCATGCAGGGTGCTTGTATTACTACGCAGACAATCCCTGTTCAAGTCCTGAGACCACGGGTTCTCGAGTGCCATGGTGATGGAAGATACTCCCAATGCGATGACATCTGTCACACTCTTTATCTCTCTATCTGGATGCAATTGTGTCCCAGAGCAGTGAAATCTCACATGCATGAGGAGTGGGTTCAAAAATATATACAAATAAAAGAAATAATAGAAATTACAAGTGGGTCAATAAAAGAAATTTCACATGAATAATTATGTTCACAATAACATAACCTATTCTGGAAGAAGAAAAATAGAAGAAATGCATGCCATTGCTGCAGAAAGAAAAAATATGTATTTGTTTATTTATTTTCCCTTTTTGCCCTTGTTTTTCATTGTTATTATAGTTATTATTGTTGTTGTCATTGTTAGCTAGGACAGAGAGAAATGGAGAGAGGAGGGGAAGACAGAGAGGGGAGAGAAAGACAGACACCTGCAGACCTGCTTCACCGCCTGTGAAGCGACTCCCCTGCAGGTGGGGAGCCGGGGGCTCAAAGCTGGTCCGTGAACTTTGTGCCACATGCGCTTAACCCGCTGTGCTACGTACGGCCTGACTCCCTGCAGAAAAAAAACTTAAGATGGTCACACCACCTACTTTTATGGATTGGAAGAAAATCATATTGTCAAGGTAGCAAATCTTGTCAAATTGAGCTAGAAAATTCAATACAATCCCTTTCAAAGTTCCAAAATATTTTCTTTAAAAAATGATTGAATAGACTTCCTAGTTTCTTTCCACAAGAAGACCCCTAGTTTCATCTGCTCTATTTTTAAACTTTGGATTCCTGTTTATTAAACAATTTGTTCTGCTTCATATCCAACTGCCTTCCAGCCACCAAGTTGCAGTTGCTACCATGAAGCCATCCTGACTTCCCTGGGCAGATGACCTCAATGTGTCCTGGACCCTCCTCTTCCCAGAGCCCGGCCCCACTAGGGAAAGACAGAGACAGGCTGGGGGATGTATCTACCTGCCAACACCCATGGAAGCCAGAACTCCCACCTTCTGCGCCCCATAAAGAATTTTGGTCCTGACACCCAGAGGGATAAAGAATAGGAGGAGGATAAAGAATGGAGGGGAAGAGACACAGAACTCTGGTGGTGGGAACTGTGTGAAATTATACCCCTGTTATCTTACAGTCTTGTTAATCATTATTAAATCTCTAATAAAAATAAAATTATTCTTGACATAGTGACCTTAAAGGGATTCAGGATAGCCCGGACACTCCTGAAAAAAATCAAGGTAAGATTTTAACATCTTAATTTCAAGATTCACTGTGAATATACCATAGTCAAATGATTCTCTCCCCTCATAATTTATGAGAAAACAAAAATTTTCCTCCGCAGTTGGAATGAATCTTAAGCTTCATGTTAGACTTCATCGTAATTCCTGCACCTTTACTTAATCTCACAGTCTACAGATTTATGTTTTATCTCCACATTATAAGTGCAATGCCTTGGTATTAGATAGTACATACAGATAGAATGTTTCCTGAGGGGGCCAGGCGGTAGCACAGCAGGTTAGGTGCACGTGGCACAGAGCACAAGGACTGACATGGGGATCCCGGTTTGAGCCCCCAGCTCCCCACATACAGGGAAGTGGCTTCACAAGCGGTGAAGCAGGTGTGCAGGTGTCTGTCTTTCTCTCTCCCTCTCTGTCTTCCCCTCCTTTCTTCATTTCTCTGTCCTATCCAACAATGATGACATCAATAGCAACAACAATAATAACTATGACAATAAAACAACAAGGGAAACAAATGGGAAAATAAATTAAAATTAAAAAGAATGTTTCCTGATAGCATGAACCAGGCTTAGATAATTCCTAAGGTCACTGAGTGTAATTCAGGGTGTGTGCAGAATCATCCTCACCTCTGGAGAACCACACACAGTGGTGGCCTGACTGACTCCGTGGGCTGTCTCAATGTGGATGTTCACGTTGACATCAGGAGTGTTCTGGTGAATCTTGAGGAAGAAAAACAAAAAGAGAAATAAGAATTACTTTATTTGCTTTTGCCAGGACCTGGTGCCAGAACAGTTTACCTCGCCTGGAGAATATGTTGGTTCCTTTCTTTCAATTTCAGTGAGACACACACAGCTCCTTGGACCAACAGAGGTGCTACCCTTGGGTGCTTTTCCGGGTACTCTGTGAGGCCCCAAGCAGGTGAACCTGGTCTTCAGACATGGCAAAGAGTGTTTGCTAGTGAGAGAGTCATCTTTACAGCTCCAAGGATGATCACATTTTAAACAAGAGAAATACGTTGAACAATAACTTCTCGTCTTATGAGAGTGTTCATCAAGGCACCAAACTTTTCCACCAGCACCTGGGAAATGCCAGGTCAACAGAGGAAGCTACGACCTGCCAGGTTGCTCCCCTGTCTTTTTTTTTTTTTTTTGCCTCCAGGGTGATTTCTGGGGCTCAGTGCCTGCACCATGAATCCACTGCTCCCTCCCAGAGGCCATTTTTCCCCCTTTTGTTGTTGTAGCCTTGTTGTGGTTATTATTATTATTGTTGATGTCATTTGTTGTTGGATAGGACAGAGAGAAATGGAGAGAGGAGGGGAAGACAGAGAGGGGGAGAGAAAAATAGACACCTGCAGACCTGCTTCACCGCCTGTAGGTGGGGAGCCTAGGGCTCCAACCGGGGTCCTTACTGGTTGAGCTTTGTGCCACATGTGCTTAACCTGCTGTGCTACCACCAGACCCCCCTTTGTCTTTTTTAAACTTTATTTTATTTGTTAGGACAGAGACGAATTTAGAGGGAACACGGAAACAGAGAAGGAGAGAGGCAGACCTGCTTCATCACTCGTGAAGTTTCCCCCCTGCAGGTGCAGACTGGGGGCTTGAACCTGGGCCTTGCACACTGTAATGTGCGCGCTCAAGCAGGTGTGTCACCACCTGGCCACTCTTTTCTCTCTATCTTGAATGAAACATGGGCCAGGAGTCACATTTTAATGCTTAGACAAGGTCCTCATGAACAAGGTCCTGTCTCTTCAAAGTGCAAGAATAATACAAAATAAAAACCATACTTCAGAATTTACCATGATCATAAAATAGTGTAATGACAGTATCATACTAAGGAAACATAACCAAACTGAAATATACATGCATGTATCAGAGACCTTACAGATTATACCTTAATCGTTTCAACTTTGAAATTAAAATTTAGTATATATATGTATATGTATACATATATATTAATATATTTGTCCTAGAGATGCCCAATTGGGAGTATTTTACCACAGTAAATACTTGGTACTTGCTGATCAAGTACTTGAACTGTCTTCAGCTATTAGCTGCACATTAAAACTTAAACGTCCTCATCTGTTATTAAGGTTTCTCACGCCTCAAAAATCATTGGCCCTGTATTTTCTCTTTACATAAACTATTTCTGAGAAACCATCAGTGTCCATCTCATTTTATCAATAAGAAAGAAAATGCTTTTGTAACATTTTACCACAGTTAACATGCCTTCACTACCTAATTAAACATAGCTTTGTACCTCTGGAGACCAGAATTATTATTATGAAATCTATGCCTTCATAAACACTAAGTGAAAAAGAAGAAGTAGTCAGGGGACTAGGGTCAGGAACCCAGACAATGTGTGGCATAAAGAAATTATGTACACACCCAATCAAATGATCACAGGTTATGTCCAGTGTGGGCCTGTTGGTCAGAGCTTACTTGAACATGTTGCAACCATCAGTCTGTGAAGTTAACAGTCGTATAACATAGACAACATGTAAACTCAGTGAGTACTTACTGGCTTGGATCTGAAACAGTGGTATTAAGAATCAGATCGTGGGAGGACAGAAGATTCTAACTACTGGGGTGGGGTGGGGGGGCTAGGAAGACAAAGACAAATATATGACCACACATTCCTCAGCAGGGTCTTGCAGAGATATTGTTTTCAGGAAAAAAAGGCACTTAATCTGACTATTACAATAGGAAAAGAAAAACTAACACAGCAAAAGTCATATATAGAGAAATAGTAGTCAGGTGGTAGCGCAGTGGGTTAAGCGCAGGTGGTGCAAAGCGCAAGGATGGGTGGAAGGATCCCGGTTCAAGCCCCCACCTCCCCACCTCCCCACCTAGAGGGGAGTCGCTTCACAGGCGGTGAAGCAGGTCTGCAGGTGTCTATCTTTCTCTCTCCCTCTCTGTCTTCCCCTCTTCTCTCCATTTATCTTTGTCCTATCCAACAACGACAGCATTAATAACAACAATAACTACAACTATATATAAAAAACAAGGGCAACAAAAGGGAATAATAATAAAAATATAGAGAAATAGTAAGAAATATATTACTTTAGCTGCTGAAATAATTCCTATATTAAGGCAATCAACTACTTTACTTATGGTATGTTGATAAATAAAGTTACTAGACCTCCTCCCTCTTTATACAGAATATTTAGCATAGTTGAACAATTTGCAGAAGACACAGAATGTCTTCTCACTTCTTCCCTTTTTTTCCTCCTGTTCTTCTTTAGAACCCTGTATTCTGATTTCCCCTTTACACTTTTCCTGAGAATAAAAATAAATAAACTAAAAGATGAAAAATATTCAAATGAATCAGAGTTCTGTTAGATGTTGATGAATGTGACAATAAGAAAGGAATTGCTTACATCTTTAGAGAGTTTACACATTTTGACTGTTATGCACATTAAAAAGCTCTACTCAAATCAGATGAATAAAAAGGACTGTGTATGCAGTGCAGGGGATGGAACCAGGGGCCTCAGGCCTGAGAGCCCAGTGCTCTGGGGAGCAGGGACGGAACCAGGGGCCGCAGCCTGAGAGACTAGTGCTCTGCCTATTGAGTTTTTTTTTTCCCTAACCATGACAGCAAAGTTTGGAATTTACAAAATTAAAATATTGTATTGAAATAGGACCCGTGTATGTGTGTATGAGTGTGTGTGTGTGTGTGTGGGGGGGGGGCTTCACAAGCAGTGAAACAGGGCTATGGGTGTCTTTCTTCTTCTCTCCCTCTCTGTTTCCCACTCCTCTTTCTCAATTTCTCTCTGTCTTATCCAATAAAATGTAAAAAAAAAAAAAGGGAAAATTCTACTGAAATAGGGAACTATGGAGAAAAACTAGAATTCTCACACTAAGGATGGTTTTTTCTGTTCTTGGTAGAGTGATGTATTGCTAGCTAGTTGTATTGAAATATACGAAAAGGTCAAAGAATCCATTTAACTTTGAACATACTGAACCTATGTTTGTTCAGTATACAAAAGTATACTGAACAAAAAAATATACTGAAATATAGTGAACATCTAAAATATACTGAACACTTAGCACTTGTTTCCAGATGGCCTACACATTAAAACAGTCTTGAGGAAGTAGGTGAACAAGGACAGGAGAGTCACATAAATACCAGCAGTGGAGGAGAGAGCCCACCATTAACACAGGAATCAGAAGAGGAGAACAGAGGTAGAAAGGATGCCAACTCATTAACCATCAGGGAGGAACTGTAGTGTATACTGGTTTCACGGAGTAATCAAATCACTGAAGAAATACACCCACCTAAAACATCATTCCTAAATTTCATTTACTATTTAATAGCATTAAAGGGAACTGAAATCCAACACAGACACATTATTTCATTCTTTTTCAGTCAGGCTTATCACCTGTGTTCAGTGCCTGCAGAATAAACGCACTATTTCCACCATTTCTGGGAGTCTTATCCGTCCAGCTTCCTTCCCTGCCCTCCCCTCCTTCCTCTCCTTTTCCCTAGTATTCCCTCCTTTCCCCTCGCCCTTCCCTTTCCCTTTTGTCCCCATCCCTCCTCTCCTCTCCCTTTGCCTCCTATCCTCTCCTTTCCCCTCCCCTTCCCTCCTCAGTGGGGTCATGGTCTTGAACTTAGGTCCTCATGCAGGGTAACACGTGTGCCCTCCAAGCGAGCTGTTCAGTCTGGGCTGCACACAGGAAAGGCAGCACAGCACCCAGTGAACTGCTGACATTTCAGTGTTTGCGAATATCCACAGTCCAGGCACATCGTCTACATGGTCACAAAGCTGCAGCTACTCCAGGAATGAAGGGTTAAAGATTTTGGTGATTTTCAGGGCCAGGCAGTGGCACACCTGGCTGAATGAACACACATGTCACAGTGCATAAGGACCCAGGTTCCAGCCCCTGGTCCCCACCTACAGGGGGAAAGCTTTGTGAATGGTGAAGTAGGGCTGCAAGAGTCTCTCTGTCACTCTCCCTATCGATTTCTGGCTGTCTCTATTCAATAAATATAAAGATAATAAAATTTAAAAAAAAAGTATTTTGGTGATGTTCAATGTAGACTCCAGAGCTAATGCTGTGAAGAACATCCACCTTTGGTCATTAGCATCCCAGTATGCTAGCAGGAGACTAGAAACACGCACAGTCACCTTTGTGGCAGTTCCAGATGTCTCTTGCAAAGAGCAAGATTTATCTACCCACTGAAAGCAGACCATGGTGGGGTGTCCAAGCTGGCTGGGGAAGCACAAAGAGCAGGGTACAGGAGGCAGCTCCTGGGACCTCAGATCCTCAGGCAGGACAGTCTTTTGGCATAACCATTCAGCCACCTCCCCAGCCCGTTGGATAGTCACTTAAATCAGTCACACTAGTCCTCGGCTTAAAGGTTTGCCTTTCTCTTAGGCCAAGAATACCTGAGAGTCAGAGCCGCGCCTCACTCATCATTGTCAACGTTGAAGCAGGTATCTGCTTTACACAGAACTCCTGAGAGGCTGTCTCACTTGAAATCTTTGAGGCAAGTATTATTATTTCCATTTTGGGCAAAGAGATAAAGATTTTAGGACAGTCACAGTGTCATTCATATATATATATATATATATATATATATATATATATATATACATATATATATGAAAATATATCTATTTTTATCTTTACTTATTGGATAGAGATAGCCAGAAATTAAGAGGAGGAGGGGAGAGAGACAGAGAGACATCTGCAGCCTTGCTTCATCTCTCACAAAGCTTTCCCCCTTCAAGTGGTGACCAGGGGCTTAAACCTGGGTCTTCGCACATTGTAGAATGTGCCCTCAACCAGGTGCACTACCAGCTGGCCCCTGGAAAGAAAATCTGTTATAGTAATAACTATAAGTAATAACTAAAAATAGTTTGGTGGTATAGCTTAGTGTGTTTAAAATTAAAAACAAAATAAAAAAGGCTCAAAGGACAATGCTTCTGTTTGCTTTGGCTTTCTATCCCCAGGGTAAGACAATATGCTACAATGAGAAAAATTATTAGCTAATATCTGCTTTTAACACAGAGCTAATGCATTTCTTGTTTTATGCTCCTAATTTTGCTAAAGCCCTTCTATTTACTTCAGCAGAAAACAAGTGCACCATCTGCCTCGGCCACTTCCACGTTTCACATTCTAATGCTATTTCCTGAGTAACACTTCAACTGAAAGCTCAAAGGCCCCGGACATTCTGTGCCTTTCAAATTATCTGCTATCAATTTAGCAAAGTTAGAGGATTGCTAAGAGAAAAAAACAGACCTTGCAGGGAGGCTAGATAACAGAGTTACTTCAAATAAGACCAAGCGCATAATTCTCAAAAAACAATATAACCCACAGGATTCGTAACAAAAGCAGATGTTGGTTTTACTCAAGTCTCCTTGTTGGTGCAATGTGAGTGGGAACTGTTTGTGGTAACTTGTGTGAATTTGTCTAATCCTGGTCATCAAACCTCCCTTCCCTGGATGGGCCCTCCTGCAGTAGCCTTAGGGATGCACAGTGCTCTCTGACCCAGCAGGGCCCTCCCTGCACCTGTGCTTAGTTTTCTGCTTGCTGCTCCATTCACCCTTTTCCCTGACTCCAGTTATGGACCTCACTGGAGCTGCTTGGTCCAGCTTAACTACCCCTCCCTTCACATACCACATGCTTCTTGGTAAAATGTAATTTGGACAGAGTGAAAAGGGATGAGCCTACATCTAGTGCGACCTCCAAGAGATGAAACTACTTCTTTCTTTGTTATTATTGACTTAATAATGATGGACAAAACTGTAAGATAATAGGGGTACAATTCCACACAATTCCCACCACCAGAGTTCCGTGTCCCACCCCTCCATTGGAAGCTTCCCTATTCTTTGTCCCTCTGGGAGCATGGACCAAAATTCTTTATGGGGAGCAGAAGGTGGGAGTTCTGTCTTCTGGTATTGCTTCTCCACTGGACATGGGCATTGGCAGGTGGATCCATGCCTCCCAGCCTATTTCTATCTTTCCCTAAGGGGCAGGGCTCTGGGAGATTTTTAAAGTTATGTTCTGACTTGCTAGTGTATGTTCATAGCAGAATTATAACATACAGATAAGGGACAATAAAGGATGTTTTCAATAAAGACCATGGAGTCAAGAGTCATTCCTATAGAGAGGCAGAGAGAGATACTGCAGCCTGTGGGGCTTGAACCTGGGCCCTGTCCATGGCCAGAAATTTGCTCTACCCAGGCTACTCTGATGGGATGAAAAAAATTTTCAAAAACTCTGACCTAGGAATTTCTAAATATTGAATCTGATAATAAATTGTGAGATAAAAGCAATGTAAATAATACTCGTTATTTATTTAAGAGGGGGGATTATTATAAATGAATCATGACAAATAGAATATTAATGTTCCCAAAATGTCTTGAGTATGCAGACTGCTGCTCAGAACTTAATTATGCCCTCAGTAGTCACTGTGTGCCTATGCTTCAAAATGATAGAAACTCTCCTATATATCAGAAAGTATCATTTAACACTGATCCAGTTTCTTATGCTCATGACTGTCTAGAATCATTAGGAAATATAGGGCACTTGTGGACAGTGGTATAACCGACAATTTTAAGATCCTAGAAACACACAGAACCTGGCTTAGCTTATGTTGATGAGTGGCGCTGGGTCATACTCAGAGGGGGATTATTTTTAAATGCACTTAAAGAGCGCATGGATATGCGTGATTAAGACCAGTGTGGTTAATGTAACTGGGAATAAAAGCTAAAACAGAGCAAGTAAAACATCTCACTTGAATAGTACTTTCCTCTGCCATGTATAACCCAGGTTGGGCAAGGTCCCACCACACTGCCGGAAGGTTCAGGGCTGTGGTCTCTTTTCACTCCCTCTCTGTCTCAATCTAAAATCAAACAAGACAAACAAAAGTAATAAATAATAACCAGCTGAAAATAACTGATAAATAACCCCATCAAAACCTGATTTTTCCTTTTCAGTTTTTTTTTTCCTTTTCAGGGAGAGGGTTATTACAATAATAGCTTCCATTTATGAAATCCTTACCCCTGTCAGAAAATATGTTAATTATACATACTGCCTCCCAGCAACGCTCATATCTCTTAAACATGAAAAGCTATAAGTCAAAGTTTAAGAAAATTGCTTAAATTCAACAAGCTTGGAATTGGAAGAGCTCACTAAGACATTCAGTCTTCACATATAGTGAGTCTAGCAGTTTACAGGTGTCAAACTGAACTAGGAATAACAAGGACATCTTCAGTCAACAAGCTTAAGAATGTGCTTCCTACTTACCTCCATCATTTACACATCATTTTACAAGTAGAACATGCCTAAAACACATTGGAAAGAATGCTGGGGGTTGGCTGGGCGGTAGCACACCAGGTTAAGCACACATACTATGTAGTATGAAGCACAAGGACTGACATAAGGATCCCGGTTCAAGCCTCCGGGTCCCCCTCTGCAGTAGGGACTCTTCACTTGTGGTGAAGCAGGTCTGCAGGTGTCTCTCTTTTTCTCTCTGTCTCTATCTTCCCTCCTCCTCTTTCAATTTCTCTCTGTCCTATGTAATAAAATGGGGGGAAAAAGGCTTCCAGGAGCAGTGGATTCATAGTGCAGGCACCGAGCCCCAGTGACAACCTTGAAGGCAATAAATAAATAAATAAATAGAATGGTTTTCATATTGAGTCAATTTACCTCCAGCAAATAAACGTTTTATAGACATCCACCATAAATCAGTTGCCCTGAATAACCAGAAAAGTCACAACTGCCATTTTGAATATACTTCCTGTTGTCTCATTTTCATACAAACACAGAGAAGCCAAAGGGGCCCAAATAACTTTGCATGTCACTTACTAAACTCAACTTCATAAGTTTCTAATAATAACCTTCAACAAGGGGCTTCATTTAAAAATTATTAGTAATTTAATAGGGATTTACAAGATTATAAGACATTACAGGTATATTCTCTTACCACCAAAGTTCTGTACCTCTCATCTTTCAAGGATAAATTGTAATCACCATAGTTCCCCCAGTGTGGCTGTTGTCTCACTGTCTTTATCTCCCCTACCCCCCTCTCAATTTCTGAGTATCTGTATCCAGTAAATAAATAAAGATAATAAAAGAGGAATATATATATATATATATGTGTGTGTGTGTGTGTATATATATATATATATATATAGAGAGAGAGAGAGAGAGAGAGAGGAGAAGAGAAGAGAAGAGAAGAGAAGAGGAGAGAAGAGAGAGAGAGAGACCTGCATCACACTGCATCACTGTACCAACACTCCTGAAGCTCCTTCCCTCCCTGCAAGAGGGGGCCAGGGGCTTGAACCTGGATCTTTGCACATCGTGACCTATGTGTTCTACAATGTCTGTCACCACTAGGCAATGGAATTTTTCTCTTTGGTGAAAGAGATACAGAGGGAGACAAAGAGAGACACTACAGCCCTGAAGCCTCACACAGTGCCCTGGAGATCTGAAAGGCACCTAGGTTCCCTCATTGCAAACCAGACTCCCTTACAGGTGAGCTACCTTGGTAACCTGGGAATTGTCTGTAAGAGGTAATGTGTGTGATAGGAAGAAGAGACAAGAATGAAACAGGCAGTTAAATGTAGGCTCAGCACTGAAGCATTTAATTTTTTGAGACTTCCTTCATCACTGCATACAAGAACAAAAGCAGAATGCTACAGAGAGAAAGAGGTATGAGAAGGAGAAGAGGAGGAGGAGAATGAAGAGGAGAAGAAGGAGGAGGAGAATGAAGAGGAGAAGAAGGAGGAGGAAGGGGAGGAGGAGGAAGAGAAGAGGAGCAGAATGAAGAAAGAAGGAAGAGGAAGAGAATGAAGAAGAGGAGGAGGAGGAAGAGGAGGAGACTCACTAGTGAAGTTTAAAAGGATGCATCATCGAGTTGTAACAAAGGGTCATTTTTCACACCAGACAGCTCGGTTCTTTAAAATGTTCACACTCAGCTTTAAGAAAAGGAGCAAGAGTCAGGTTAGCTGACTTTTCTGAAGGCAAATATATTCATTTGAAGATAGGGGCATGGATGGTCACATCTTATTAGCAAACCACAAGTGGGAGGCATTTCATCATAGACATTTTTTTTCTAAATATCCTCAGAAAATGACTTTGATGCTACTAGACTAGGTGGTATTAGACAAAGTAATTATTACACAGAGTAAATGTCTTTCAGTTGATGTTCCCTTTTATCCCTTTTACAGAAAGGCTACTGTGGCGACATTCTCACTTTTATGCATAAAGAAGGTTATATTTCTAGAGAAAAAAAAAAAACCTGACTTTTCAAAGGGATGTGGAAGCTTCATGCCAAGAAAGACTAAAATAAAAATAATAAACCAGTGGGACTACATCAAATTAAAAAGCTTCCACAGAGTAAAAGAAACCACCACCGAAAGAAAGAGCACTCCCACAGAGTGGGAAAAGATCTTTACATGACATACATCAAACCCAAATATAAAGAGCTCACCAAACTCAGCAAAATAAACAAAATGACCCTATCCAAAAATGGGAAGAGGATATTAACAGACTAGTCACCATAGAAGAGATCCCAAAAGCCAACAAATCTGTAAAAAATTTTAAATGATTTTCTTTTAAAAAATATATTTATTTATTTGTTATTGGATAGAGACAGAGAGAAATTGAGGAGATAGAGAGAGTGAGAGACAGAGAGACACCTGCAGCCCTGTTACAACATTCCTGAAGCTTTCCCCTGTAGGTGGGGACGGGGGGCTTGAACCTGGGTCCTTGTGCAGTTTAATGTGAGTTCTTAACCAGGTATGCCATCACCTGGCCCCTTAAAATGATTTCCTATGTGATATTGTATCCAACATTACCACAATACTTTGTCCCCATTTTTGCTTTAAAATAGTTGAATAAGTTATATTCTCACATTACTAACAAATGTCTTCAAAAATTGATAGTGATTCATCTTTCTAAAAAAATTCATTTTATATGTATTCAAGGATGAAGGATAAATTAAAATAGCAGTCAGGCCGCTGTGCACCTGCTGAGCATACAGGCACAAGGATTTGGATTCAACCCCCACACTGCATCAGCAAGGAGGAAGTTTCATGAGTGATGAAGCCTTTTTCCAGGTGTCTTTTTCTCTCCCTCTCTATATCCCGATCCCCTCTTAATTTTCTCTGCCCTATCAAATAAAATAATAAAATTAACGAAAAAAATAAAATATATTAAAATATTAAGAATAAACAAGAGCTCATGACACATGAACTCTAATGCCAAGAGTAAGTATCTTCTAGTTTTCAAATTTGCTGTAAATTAATCTTAGAACTTGAAAGAATCTCAAAAGTTAGCCTCTACTTTTGTTGGGTTGATAAAAGAATGTGAATGTTGACAATTAGGTGTGAATGAAATTCCCAAAGATTAAAACAATGCAGCCCAAGTTAAGAATCTCCCGTTTATGAAAATCCCAGGCGCACTGTTGGAGAAGTTTTTGGAAATTACTTCTCACAGATTTCTGGCAGGAAAGTGGGAAAGCAAAATGAAGTTTGCCTGAAGTCTGCCAGCACCAAGCTGAAAGCTATTTTCACTTGCGATGTGCTTAAGCTCCTGACTGGGACCGTCAATGCACTGGCAGTGAATGACTCTGGCATTTCTAATAAACTGACAAGAAAAAAAAAATCACCAAATCTTCCTTGTCTAATTAAGTCCATAAATGCAGTTGTGACGCCAGCAAAACAAGTTGCAGCTCTGTTCAATACCGTGCAGAGAGAGAAACACATGTGGTGTTGCTGATCTGGGGCAAAGGTGCAGGAAAGATGATGTTTTCATAACATAATTTAGTAACTACTTTGGCACTGTTTATCTGAAGTTCCCTCAGTTTCTTTTCCTTTCAGTGCTCTTTATTCTTTAGAGCACTTACTTTCAAGATCATCAACATATAACACACTGTACAAATTCTATATGTTTCTGAAGAATTGTAGTCATGCTTAATGTTTTCTCACAAATAAGCTATGAAATAGATTTGTGTGTTTATCTGAATTCAAGTAGTTTCTACTTAAAGCTTTTATTTTGATCTTCTCAAAGCAATTACCCTGAGTTCTAGATGTCAAAATATTCATTTTATAAACTGTTGACTCTTTATTAAGAGTCTGGCATGTATATGTGTGTATATGTCCATCTGGCATGTATATGTGTATATATGTCCATCTGGCATGTATATGTGTGTATATGTCCATCTGGCATGTATATGTGTGTATATGTCCATCTGGCATGTATATGTGTGTATATGTCCATCTGGCATGTATATGTGTGTATATGTCCATCTGGCATGTATATGTGTGTATATGTCCATCTGGCATGTATATGTGTGTATATGTCCATCTGGCATGTATATGTGTGTATATGTCCATCTGGCATGTATATGTGTGCATATGTCCATCTGGCATGTATATGTGTGCATATGTCCATCTGGCATGTATATGTGTGCATATGTCCATCTGGCATGTATATGTGTGCATATGTCCATCTGGCATGTATATGTGTGCATATGTCCATCTGGCATGTATATGTGTGCATATGTCCATCTGGCATGTATATGTGTGCATATGTCCATCTGGCATGTATATGTGTGCATATGTCCATCTGGCATGTATATGTGTGCATATGTCCATCTGGCATGTATATGTGTGCATATGTCCATCTGGCATGTATATGTGTGCATATGTCCATCTGGCATGTATATGTGTGCATATGTCCATCTGGCATGTATATGTGTGCATATGTCCATCTGGCATGTATATGTGTGCATATGTCCATCTGGCATGTATATGTGTGCATATGTCCATCTGGCATGTATATGTGTGTATATGTCCATCTGGCATGTATATGTGTGTATATGTCCATCTGGCATGTATATGTGTGTATATGTCCATCTGGCATGTATATGTGTGTATATGTCCATCTGGCATGTATATGTGTGTATATGTCCATCTGGCATGTATATGTGTGTATATATCCAAATGATTTACAGGGCAGCTATCTTCTGTCTTGAAAAAATTCTTGGTACCTTTTCAAAATTTTTACAATCTGAAAATACCCATGGATTTATCTCTGACTTTAAAGCTTTGTTTTCACTTGTGACTGCAGAAAATTCCATATTAGTTACTTGAAAGAAATCCCTAAGTTGTTTTTTCTTTATGGGGGGAGGGTAATGGTTTACAGTCAACAGTCAAATATAGTAATTGGTCCGTGTGTAACATTACTCAGTTTTCCACACTCTAACCCCAATATTTTCATATTTAATGCTCACAAGTTTTTCTTTTTAATCACCATTTTATACACATAGAAGATGATGTCAGAAAAGGTGAGTTGTGATCAAGATTCCAAAGGAGAAAGAGCAGAACTTTGTTATCAGTCTGAACAATGAACCGGAAGCCTCTAATAAAAATGAAGACAGACCAGGGGAATAGTGTGGGATCCCACTTGGATAGTGTGATGTTTTGCCATGTTGTGGAGTCACCAGGACTCAAACTCTGTCCCTACCACAGTGAATGGTGCTTCAACACTGCAGTCTCCTTCAGTTTCTCACCTCCTCTGTCTCTATCAGAAATAGTAATAATAATAAGAAGGAGGAGGAGGAGGAGGAGAAGGAGGAGAAGAAGGAGAAGCAAGAGAAGCAGGAGAAGACAAGGAGGAGGAAGGAGGTCGAGGAAAGAGAATAAGGAGGAGGAGGAAAGAGAAGGAGGAGAAGAAGGAGGAGGAGAAAGAAGAAGAATTAGAAGGAGAAGGAGAAGGAGAAGAAGAAGGAGAAGGAGAAGGAGAAGGAGAAGGAGAAGGAGAAGGAGGAGAAGAAGAAGAAGAAGAAGAAGAAGAAGAAGAAGAAGAAGAAGAAGAAGAAGAAGAAGAAGAAGAAGAAGAAGAAGAAGAAGAAGAAGAAGAAGAAGAAGAAGAAGAAGAAGAAGTAAATGGCGCAAATAATCTTGCATGTCGGCTAGTCAGGCATGATGTTAAGATGTCTATGAAATTGGTAGCAATAACTCTAGACTCTGCAAGGTTTCTGCTGGACCATTTGGAACAAAAATGTGAATCTTTTCTATTTTTGAAGGCCTCTACCCTGAGGTGTGACAAATAAATCAGTAAATCTCAAGACAAGAAGTAGGCAATACTGTGGCAGGAGGCATAGACACCCCTTGCAGCTTCTTTTAGACACAAACTCTGCAAAGAATAACACCAGCCATGGTCACATGATCCTCCCACTGTCCAGGCAGAGCCCAGAGCTCAGGAGCAGACTCCTGACCACTCTGCTTCCTGGCCTGCAGCATATGGGACATGGTGCCCATATGCCAACAATGGTATTGAACACAACGGACATCCCCCCCAAAAAAGAAAAGATCGGGGGCCTGGTGGTAGCACAGTGGGTTAAGCACACATGGCCTGAAACACAAGGACCAGAACTAGGTTCTCTGTTTGAGCCCTGGGCTCCCCACCTTTGGGGGGGTGCTTAACAAATGGTGAAGCAGGTCTGCAGATATCTATCATTCTCTCTCCCTCTCTGTCTTCCCCTCCTCTCTTACTTACTCTCTGTCATATCAAACAACAATAACAATAAAAAACAACAAGGGTAACAAAATGGAATAACAGCCTCCAGGTATAGTGGATTCATAGTGCAGGCACCAAGATGAGAGGCTTGAACTGGGATCCTTGGTCAGGTCCTTTTGCTTCCTATTATGTGCGCTTAACCCAGTGTGCCACTGCCCAGTCCCTCCAGCTTCAATTTAGGACTAAGAGCTTTTCTCTGAGCGTGCTCTAGAAATAAGAAATTGCAACAAAGAATGTGGTTAAGATATATAAGTTATTTTATGGTTTTCCAATAAGAAATTGCAATTCTGTGCTCTCCTCCAATGATACCTGTACCTTAAAATCCACAGTGAATATTTCGGTCCAGCACATGTGTATTTGTCCTTATGTCTTTTCACTTTCATAGGTATAAACACTTACGATGTTCACACAATCCTAATGCTGCAGAAAAAAAAAATATATATATATACATACACACACACCACACACACACACACACACACACACACACACACACACACACACACACACACACACACACATTTCCAGAATGATTAGTCACGGAGGAATGTAGATTACATTAGAGGTAAAAAAAAAGTCATGGGGCCAGGTAGTGGCTGCACCTGGTTAAGTGCACACATTATAGTAAGACCCAGGTTGAAGTCCCTGGCCCCCACCTGCAGGGGGAAAGCTTCACTAGTGGTGAAGCAGGCTGCAGGTGTCTCTCTGTCTCTCCCTCTCTATCCCCCCATATCCTCTTGATTTCTGTCTCTTTCCGATAAATAAAGTTAATAAAGAAATATTTTTAAAAGAATCAGATGGATGGGGTTCATAGTTAATGGTATTTTTATACTTTTTCTATATTTGGAAGCTACTCTCTTGCCTGATCCAGCTTTCAAGTCCTTTTACCAACTCTGACACCATCTCCCCACACAATACCTTTAGCCCACTTCCATGCTAGCAGTCGGGCTCAGGCAAGAAGTAACAAAGCCATGGGACCCTTAAATACACCTAAGTTAGAGTTCCTAATTTTTCCCAAATGGAGACCCCAAATCTGCTATATTCTTACCTTTAGGTTCCTGATTATTAAACAATTTGCTCTGCTTTATATCTTTATGCTTTTCAGCCACCAAGTTGCAGATGCTACCATGATGCCAACCAGACTTCCCTGGGTAGACAACTTCACCAATATGTCCTGGAAGCTCACCTCCACAGAACCCTTCCCCACTAGGGAAAGACAGAAACAGGCTGGGGGGGGGGAATGGATCCACTTCCCAACACCCATTTCTAGTGGAGAAGCAATTACAGAAACCAGAACTCCCACCTTCTGCTCCCCATAATGATCCTGGATTCATGCTCCCTGAGGGATACAGAATAGGAAAGCTTTCAGTGGAGAGGATGGGATGGAGAACTCTGGTGGTGGGAACTGTGTAGCATTATACGCCTCTTATCCAATGGACTTGTCATTCATTACTAAATAAAATTAACCAAAAATATATTTCATGAGTGATGTGTCTACCTCTCTTAAGCAAATCTCATGTAACATCATATTATTCATGATTTTTAAAATACCACCTATGAGATACACTCACTGAGAGTGTGGCCAAGTACATAAAAATGAAATTCACACTTCTTTTAAGAAGATAAGGTAAGAGAAAAACACATGAACCAGAAAAGCTTTTAATTATCACCTGTGAAACGGAGGGTTCTCCAGGACATCTGGTTCATGGAAGTTCCTCTTAAACTGTCATTTCATCTTTTTTTTTAAAGTTTTTTTTAAAATTATCTTTATTTGATAGGGAAAGTCATAAATCATGATGGAAGAGGGAGACAGAGAGGGAGAGAGACAAAGAGACACCTGCAGCCCTGCTTCACCACTCGTGAAGCTTTCCCCCTGCAGGTGGGGGCCAGGGGCCTTAACTCTGGTCCTTGTGCACTCAACCAGGTGTGTCACCACCTCACCACCTGGCCCCCCCCCCCTCTCTCTCTCTCCTCTCTCTCTTTCTCTCTCTCTCTGCCTCTCTCTCTCTTTCCTTTCCTCTCAATTTCTGGCTGTCTCTAGCCAATAAATAAAAACATAAAATTAGAAAAAAAAAAAAAAGAGAGAGAGAGAGAACATTGGAAACGTTACTTTACCCTCCCTTCCTTTTGACACCTCCATCCTGATGTAGAATTTCCTTAACCTGCAATCAGAACAGGGTCAGTGCACGAGCATGGTGGTGTGGGTGGTGTGTGCACCTGACTTTCATATCTGAGGTGCCAAGGACCCAGACACAAGCCTCTCCAGCACCGTGATGCCCGAGCTGAGCAATGTTGTGCCCTCTGCCTCTACAAATCTCTCTCACTGAGATAAACCTAATCAAATACTAAAAATAGACAAATTCCATTTATTCCAGATTGAAGTATGGCAGCAGGAAACATCAGGACAGTCCTGGCTATAAGGACTAATTGGGTACATGCATCAATGCTTCTCAGGTCCCTAAAGACGGAATGCAAAGATCTGCAGTCAGACTGTTAGGGCATCTCTTATACTCATTTTAACAGCAAGGGACTTGAAGTTACCACCCACAAGGAGGCCACTTTGCAAGATACACTTTCTTCTAGTAGCTATTTCATATGATCAGGATTCCTTTAAAACTCAAGCCTGCAAATTGAGGATTCTGATTGCTGAAATAATACTAGCAAATCCTTTGCCCTAGCTACATGTGGGTGGTGGGAGAGAAAGGATTGGTTTGGGAGGGAGATTTGATTGAGTCAGTTCTCAAAATCTACTGAGAATTAAAAAAAAAAAAATTACTGTTAGAGAAGGGAAGATAGCAAGATGGCCATGCAGAAAGAAGTTCATGCCTGCAGATCCTAAGACTCAGATGAAAACTCCCACACCTCCATAAAGCAGAGCTGAACAGTACTCTACCAACAGAAAGTCAGTCAGTCAGTCAGTCAGTCAGTCAGTCAGTCAGTCAGTCAGTCAGTCAGTCAGTCAGTCAATAACATACAGATAATGGGAGTTAAGTCAAAAATAATTTGACTTCATGCCTGGAGGACAAGTCCTAAGTGTCAGCTTTGTCTTCCTTCCATTCGCCCCTCCCTCCTTCCCCTTCCTTCCTCTTCTTCCCTCCCCTACCCTACCCTTCCTTCCTCTATCCTCCCTTCTCTCTCTCTCTCTCTTTTTTTTTTTTTTGTGTCTCCAGGGTTATGGCTGGAGCATAGTGCCTGCACTATGAATCCACTGCTCTTGGGAGCTTTTTTTTTTTCTCTTTCATTTTATTGGATAAAACAGATGGAAATGGAGAGAGATGGGGAAGATAGAGAGGGAGAGAGAAAGACAGACACCTGCAGACCTGCCTCACCACTTCTGAGGTGACCCCCCCATGCAGGTGGGAAGTCGGGGCTATGGAACCAGAATCCTCACTCAGGTCCTTGTGCTTAGTACAATGAGAGCTTAACGCGTTGCACCACTGCCCGGCCCCCCAGAAATGAGCCTCCAGTCCTGTGGAAATGTGGAAACTAGATTGTTTCCTTGATGAATGTACTCATTTCCCAGTAAACTTGCTGTCCTAGCTGGGTCCACTTTGATGATAATCTAAGAACCCATGGAAAAAGAGCATCCCTTGATGTTACATCTCAAAGACACATAGAATACAAAGTACCTGGTAGCTTTTCCTTGAGCTTGGAGTCAAAGTATCCACTGTCTGCAGCAGCCTGGGCATCTGAGTTGAACTTGACTTGGCCAGACTAAGAGGAGGAGGCTGGTTTTGAAAAACTGTCGACAGGCAGAGTTTAACGGTCTCTTTCATTGCTTTCATCTGTGAGTCCTACCAAAAAAGTTCATGATTTTTACACACTTCCTCACTTACTGAGACCTACTTACAGCACCCGTGCGCACGCACTCCTTACAGAAGCACAATGGCTTTCAACATCATTGTTCAAGGGATTAATTCCACGTGGGCACGCAGTTTAGTGCACACCCAATCTCTCTCGTTATCTCACAATATAATTTGAATACTGGAATTCATAAGCAAATCTTATATTTCTAATTAAAGTGATAAAATTATAATAGTGGTATGGAATATGGGTTTTATTTAACTTGGAAGTATAAAATGTCCTTTTTAGAAACTTACCCATTTTGGCAGCATCAGTTTCCTGTATGCTTATTAAATGGTAAAAGGACCGTAATCCTAAGTGAGAACTATGAATCAGTGTTTGGTTCCCCAGTGACACAGAGTCCAGTGATGCTCAGATCAGCCTTTACTGTCTGCAGTAAATTCTCCCACATACTGGAAAAGTAAATTTGTTTAAAATAAAACTCATATTCTTTGGGCCCTGTTGCATATAGGAGTTAATCTGATGTGATTATAAAAGGCATCACTAATATGTGCTCATACTGCAACAAGATGTCAAAGCAGTTCAAGCAACTGGTAAATAAAAGTTTCATTTTTCAAACACTTGTGAGATAGATTTTTTCCTGCTTGACACCGTAAGACAGATACAGATGGACATGGCACAGATAAACATCGCTCATTATCTCTTTTCTTTTTGAATAAATGCAGAGAGAAAATGGGAGGGAAGAAGAAGGAGAAGGAGGAGAAGAAGAAGGAGTAGGAGGAGGAGGAGGAGAAGAAGGAGGAGGAGGAGAAGGAGGAGGAGGAGGAGAAGAAGGAGGAGGAGGAGAAGAAGGAGGAGGAGGAGAAGGAGAAGGAGGAGGAGGAGGAGGAGGAGGAGGAGGAGAAGAAGGAGGAGGAGGAGAAGGAGGAGGAGGAGGAGAAGGAGAAGGAGGAGGAGGAGGAGAGGAGGAGGAGGAGGAGAAGGAGGAGGAGGAGAAGGAGGAGGAGGAGAAGGAGAAGGAGGAGGAGAAGGAGAAGGAGAAGGAGAAGGAGAAGGAGAAGGAGAAGGAGAAGAAGAAGAAGAAGAAGAAGAAGAAGAAGAAGAAGAAGAAGAAGAAGAAGAAGAAGAAGAAGAAGAAGAAGAAGAAAAGACAGAAAGACTTGCAGCCCTACTCCACCTCTCTTGAAGTTTCTCCCCTGTAGTGGAGACTGGGGGCTTGAACCCGGGTCCTTGTGCACAACATAGTGTGCACTGGAGTAGGTGTGTCACTGCCTAGTCCCTATATGTATGTCATTTTTAATCATATAGTATTTTCAGATGAGAATGTATCCATTTAAGAAATATCTCTGATGACGGTAAGAAATTTATTTAAAGCAATAGCAAGAACAGTCAGTAGACAGAAGAAAGAAAGAAGGCCCCTTTGCTGCTCATCGGCCTTGCCCTGTTGAGTTGTTTAGACAGTGACAGGTTGAGTATGAGCAGGGACTGGGGTAGAGGAGCCTTGTGAGCAGACAGGCAGGTCTGCCACATTGACACAGGCCAGCATCTCTGCTTTGACTTCATCTCCAGAGTCTCTGTGTCCTTGCTCTCTCTCTAACTCCATTGTTCCCCTAAGATGGATCACATTTCTTCATAGTGATTTCTCATTAATTTGCACACACACATACATGCCCATTTTGTGCAGAGCTATGTAATTATCATTCATTACATTACATATAACTTTCTGAACAAGGGATTTAACATCTCAGGTAAAATGTTTTTTTTTTGCCATGGAATATACCTAGAACAGACCTACTAGCTTTTCCCAAAATGGAGAACCCCCAATCTTCATTTGCAATAATCTTGCTTTTAGGTTCCTGATTAGTCAACAATTTGTTCTCCTTTATATGTTAACTCTTTTCTAGCCACCAGGTTCCAGACAATACTATGATGCCAACCTGATTTCCCTGGACAGATGACCCTACCATGTGTCCTGGAGCCTCGCCTTCCCAGATCACTACCCCATTATGGAAAGAGAGAGGAGCTGGGAGTATGGATCGACCTGCCAATGCCCATGTTCAGCAAAGAAGCAATTATAGAAGCCAGACTTTCCACCTTCTGCATCCCATAATGACCCTGGGTCCATGTCCTAGAGGGATAAAGAATAGGAAAGCTATCGGGGGAGGGGATGGGATACAGAGCTCTGGTGGTGAGAACTGTGTGGAATTGGACCTCTCTTATTCTATGGTCTTGTCAATAATTCCATTTTATTTTTTATTTTTATTTTTTAATTGTTTCCCTTTTGTTGCCCTTGTTGTTTATCATTGTTGTTGTTATTGCTGTTATTGTTGTTGGATAGGACAGAGAGAAATGGAGAGAGGAGGGGAAGACAGAGAGGGGGAGAGAAAGACACCTGCAGACCTGCTTCGCTGCCTGTGAAGCAAACCCCCTGCAGGTGGGGAGCTGGGGGCTTCAACTGGGATCCTTACACAGGTCCTTGTGCTTCGTGCATTGTGTACTTAACCCACTGCGCCACCACCCAGCTCCCTCAATATTTCCACTTGATAAATAAACATTAAGAAAAACGTTTTGTTCTGTCAGGGAAGCATATCCACAAGCTATCTCAGTAATGAGCATGAAGTCATACCTCAGAGCTATTTTCATGTTTTTTTTTTTTTTGTCTTAAAACCTTGACTGACCTTTGCCTTAACTCATTGCAGAACATGGAATCATGTTATTGGATATTATATCCAAAATGAAATATTGCAAGTGGCACTGAACAAGTTCAATATGTATTTGGGTTTTGAAAAATATAATAAAACTATATATGTGGAATTGATGTGACAGGAGTAGCTAGATCTTGGCCAGAACCCAAAGCTAATGTGGTCTTTAAATATAGACTTTCAATACACAGATAGTGCTGGAAGTAACAGTGGCTACTATATCCACACCTTTCCTTCTTTATTTTTTAAGTTTTATTTATAAAATGGAAACACTGACAAGACCATTGGATAAGAGGGGGTACAATTCCCACCACCAGAGCTCCGTATCCCATCCTCTCCTAGTTTTCCTATTCTTTATCGCTCTGGAAGTATGGGCTCAGGGTCATTATAGGGTGCAGAAGGTGGAAGGTCTGTCTGGCTTCTGTAATTGCTTCCCCGCTGAACATGGGCTTTAACAGGTCGATCTATACTCCCAGCCTGTCTCTTTCTTTCCCTAATGGAGCAGAAATCTGGGTAAACAGGGCCCCAGGGTACAACTGTGAGGTCTTTCTATCCTGACTCCTTTCAGCAAAACTCATATTGAAAAGTTGGTCCTGTCACAAGGTTAAACTACGTGACTGCATAAGAGTTCTCAAACTTCTGAGTAATGTTTGCACTTGGAGGCTGAAAATGAAAAAGAGATAAAGATAGCATCAATAGTTTCAAATATAGGTTTTAAGTAAACTTCCAACTCTGACAGCATCTTCCCACACAGTACCTTTAGCCCACCTGCAAGTCAGCTGTCGGGTTCAGATAAAATTAGTGAAGTCATGGGCTCCTTGGAATATACCTAAAACGGACCTACTAACCTTTTCCAAAAAGGACAACCCCAAATCTCATCTGCTATACTCTTACCTTTAGGTTCCTGATTACTAAACAATTTGTTCTGCTTTATATCTTAATGCTTTTCAGCCACCAAGCTGCAGATGCTACCATGACATGACTTCCCTGGGCAGACGACCTCACCAATGGGTCCTGGAACCTCCCCTCCCCAGAATCCTTCCCCACTGGGGGAGATAGAAACAGTCTGGGGGTATGGATCCACCTGCTAACAATCATGTCTAGTGGAGAAGAAATTGCAGAAGCCAGAACTCTCACCTTCTGCACCCCATAATGATCCTGGCTCCATGCTCCCAGAGGGATAAAGAATAGGAAAACTATCAGGGGAGGGGATGGGATATGGAACTCCGGTGGTGAGAATTGTGCCCATATTATCCTACGGCCTTAATGGTAATTATTAAAACAATTAAGAAAAAGAAAACACATTTTAATGGACTAAAAGGTGGAGATGCTCATATACCATACACATTTTTTAATGAAGTGAGCTGTAGTGCAGTCATTGAATCTCTCTCAAAGACCCTGCCTTGTCAGGGTCATTGTAGGTGACAGAATTATTGCAGCGACCTCAGTTCTTCAGCTTCCATGGTCACCACAGTAAGATAGGTTTGAGTTCCTGTCTCACTGCAAGGTCAAGCACTTCACTTCTCCTTTCACTTATTATTTGTTGGAGGAAGGAGATGGTGCCTTACACATGATGATTTCACTGAACCAGGACACATTTTTATTTTATGTATTTATTTATTTTAATTTTTAAGAAGTAAGCTTCTAATTTTTTATTGTTGTTGAAGTTATTATTATTGTTGTTCTTGATGTTGGTGTCGTTGTTGGATAGGACAGAGAGAAATGGAGAGAGGCAGGGAAGACAGAAAGGAGGGAGAGAAAAAGAGACACCTGCAGACCCGCTTCACTGCCTGTGAAGTGACTCCCCTGTAGGTGGGGAGCCGGGGGCTCGAACTGGGATCCTTATGCTGGTCCTTGAGCTTTGCGCCACCTGTGCTTAACCCGCTGCACTACAGCCCAACTCCCAACATTTTAATTTTTATTCAACTAGAGAGAGAGAGAGAGAGAGAAAGAGAGAGAGAGAGACAGCGAGAGCGAGAGAGAGAGGATCCAGCAGATCTGTTTCACCACTTGGCAATCCTCTCTCCTACAGTTGGAGGTTAGGGTTCTTATTTATAGTACTGTGTGTACCAGCACCTAGCCCCTGAGGGCCCTGATGTTAATAGTCCTGCCTGTATGACTTCTAGATGGTCTCTTCTATTCAGGCATAAAAGGCCTAATGAAGCTATTTGTCTCTTTAAGTTAGAAACACACTGGCAGAGTCACTGACCAGAGTCAGAATTTAACTATTAATATTTTACATATATATATATGTATATATATATACATATACATATACACATATATATATATATCTGCATTGGTAAAAATTGTCATAGTCATTAAATGGGTGATGAATGGACAGATATGTGTTCTCATTCATTTTTAAACTTTACTTATTACTTGTCAGAACTTCACAGCTCTGAGTGAACTTTTGCAGAGAGAAGGGTGGGGGTGGGGAGAGAAGGAGTGATCCTGCAACAATGGGGCTTCATCCAGTGAGGTGGGGTGGGCCTCACACCTCAGGGCACAGGGGACAGGCAGGCACCCTGAAAGGTGAGCCATGCCGCAGGCCTGCACATGGGTTCTAACCCGAGTCTATCTTTTGGGTCTGAGTGAAGAAAAGAAAACTATTTTCCACAATAGTACATTAAAAGACACAATGACACGAGCAAGGGAGATGGAAAGACTCCTTGCCAAATTTCATTAGCCTTCGAGTATAATGGCGCTTCTAAATGATTGATATATGGTTGAGTCTTGCCTCTCAGTTTTGTTTCTCATTCCATATACTAACTTCTTGTTCTTAAAGCATGTCTCAGATGAAGGGAGGGAAGGAGAAAGAGAAGAAAAAGGAGAAGGAGAAGGGAAGGGAGAATTAGAGGAAGACGGAGAGAGAGAGGGAGAGTTTCACACACACACACACACACATACACACACACAAAAACCAGGAAGAAATAAAGGAAATATTTCATTGAAATTAGTGATACTGATTTCATAAATCTTTGAACTCTAAATGCCTGAATTTTTATGTGAATTATGTCTTGATAAATCCATTGTACCAAGTTCTGCCACCCAGTTCTGCACATATATATATTTAAATATTTATTTATTTTCCGTTGTTGCCCTTGTTGTTTTATTGTTGTAGTTGTTGTTGTGTTCGTTGGATAGGACAGAGAGAAATGGAGAGAGCAAGGGAGACAGAAATGAGGAGAGAAAGATAGACACCTGCAAACCTGCTTCACCACCTGTGAATCGACTTCCCTGCAGGTGGGGAGCTTGGGGCTGGAACCAGGATCCTTGAACCTGTACCTGCACTTAACCTGCTGCACTGCAGCCCAACCACCCCCACCCCTCATATTAGTAGCTTTGTTAAGAGATCACCTTCTTCTATGCTTCTACTTCCTGAGCTGACTTAAGATTTCCAAAGTGAAAAGCGTCAAGATCTATTTCCAATTGTTTCATAAGTCATCCATCCAGAGTTAACACTTGGCATCTTTATTGATGCTCAAAAGCATGTTTATTCATGATATGAGGGAAAAAACATACCAGGAGGTAAAAAAAAAAAAAATGCAGACATGAACTCAGGGCCTGAGCCTGGAGTCAGTTTACTGTAACAGCAAAACCAGAAAAAGTGTGTATGGGGGGAGGTCCAAAGGGACTAGCTTACAGTTCTTAGGAATTCAGCCACCTCACAAGCACAGCACAGAGAAGGGCAATAATAAATCAAGAGGGAGAATACATCCCGGCCGGCCCTGTCTACTAAAATCAAAATTGCAATGGTTCATGGCTATAAACGCACCTTGTCAAGCGCTGCTTTCTCCAGCTCATTTCTGGCCACAGCTAATTTCTGTTCCAACTCCGTAAGCTGTTGGGCCTGTAAAATAAAAGTAAGAACTGTGAGTTTTTTTAGTTTTACTAAATTCTATAATTTCTCCCTCCTACTAAAGTGTATTTCATTGATAATTTTATTTTATTTTATTTTAGTGATTTCATAATGATGAACAAGGGTGCACAATTCCATAACGATGCCCATCCCCTCTTGAGGAAACTTCCCTATTCTTTATCACTCTGGGAGCATGGACCAAAATTCTTTTTTTTTTTTAATTTTGTTTTTTGTTTTTTTGATTTTTTTTTTCTTTTAGAAATTGAGAGAGGAGAGGAGACAGAGAAGGAGAGAGAAAGATAGACACCTGCAGACCTGCTTCACTGCCTGGGAAGCGACTCCCCTGCAGGTGGGGAGCCAGGGTATCGAACCAGAATCCCTGTGCCAATCCTTGCACTTCACTCCACATGAGCTTAACCTGCTGTGCCACCGCCCGGCCCCCTGGACCAAAATTCTTTATAACAGACGACCTCGCTAATGTGTCCTGCAACTTCACCTCTCCAAATCACTACCCCTCTAGGGAAATATAGATGCAGGCTGGGCGTATGGATCCACCTGCCAATTCCCATGTCCAGTGGAGAAGCAATTACAGAAGCCAGAACTCCCACCTTCTATGCCCCATAAAGAATGTTAGTTCACTGACAATTATACATGACCATGTGAGAATCCTTTAGAATTTAGGTTACCAATACTGTATTGCATGGTTAAGCTGCAGACTGTGCTTTGTTCTGAATGAATAAGTACTCAGTTCTTCACTGAGACACACATTTTAGTTCCAAAGATCCAAAAAAAAAAAAAAAAAAAAAAAAGCCCAGTTCATGTCTCTGGAAATACAATGTCCATTAGATTAATAGATATTAATAGATATTTCTAGTTGCCGCTGAATGAATTTCATCCTTCTAAAAGTTCTTTTGACTCCACCTCTATGAAATAATATACTGAGATACTTTTCTTTTTATCATTTTATGAGGATTGACGGTTTACAGTACAGTTGTTGACAGATGGGTAGAATTTCTCTAATCTGTGATAGGTGTCTCTCAAACACCCACCTGCCCAGTTAATAGTTTCTGCCACCACACAGGGGGGCTCCTAAGGCTCCTCACCTCCTCCCTGTCGCACCCCTCCCCCTCCCCCTCCCCAGAAGCCTTTGCTTTGGGGCCATCATACACCAGACCCAGTTCAACGTTCACTTTGTGTTTTCCCTCTTTTGTCCTTGTCCCTCTGTGAAATTTATTTCCATTGGTGATTCAATAACGGTTAAGGAGATCATAAGGTTACAGGGTAGAGTTCTACGCCCCCCTCCGCAGTTCTGTGCCCCTCCCTGCACCTGCACCCCTGCACCCTCTCCCAGTATAACCAACCAACAGCTTTTACAAAGTCTTAGAGACAGTTTGGCTAGTTTCTTTCCTCCTTCCTTTTTTGTTTGCTTTCATTCTTTCTTCCTTTTCTTTCTTTCTTTCTTTCTTTCTCTCTCTCTTCCTCCCCTTCCTTCCTTCCTTCCTTCCTTTCTTTCTTCCTTCCTTTCTCTCTCTCTCTCTTTCTCTTTCTTTCTTTCTTTCATTCTTTCTTTCTTTCTTTCTTTCTTTCTTTCTCCACTTCTTTCTTCCTCCTTATTCCTTCCTTTCTCTTTCCTCCTTTCTTTCTTGTTTCTGCTCATGGTTTCAACGTATCTTGTACATATGTGCATTGCCAATAGTTGTCTTTCAGAGAGATGCAGTTCATTTGACAACAGTAATCAGCTATAGAATTAAGATTCCTTGAACACAAGAAACTGAAGGATAGAACACCTTGTCTTTGCCTCTCCCCATTCCACCAACCCTTCACACAGTATGCCTTTTTTTTTTTTAAATTCAGAACTTGGGGGAGGGAAGCAGCAAATTTATTATGCAAAAGACTTTCATGCCTGAGGCACCAGGGTTTCTGGTGCAATCCTAGGTATCATAATAAACCAGAGAAGAAAAGAGTTTTGGTGAAAAAATCATCAAGAAAAAGAAGGAAAAGGAGGAGGGGAAAAGAATGCAAGAAAGAAAGAAAGGGAAAGTAAAAGAGTGGGGGTGAACTCAAACCCTTAAGTACAGGATACCATTTAGCTGGTTCAAGGACTTAATGTTTTCATGGGGTTTTTTTGTATGCTTGTTTTTTTTTTTTGTTTGTTTGTTTTGTTTTTTTTTTAGGAAAAGGGAAGGAAAGAGGGGAAAGGGGAGACTGCAATACTCACAGCTCTGTCCCAGCAACACAGAGCTCCCCTAGTGCCTGCCAAGCTGTCCCCTAGTAGAGAAAGGACTCAACCTCAGGCCTTCACACACAGAGCCCTTGCTCAGCTGGGTAACTGTCTCTCACCCTTCCTCCAAGCCATTCTCAACACCATTTGCCCCAGAATAAACATTCATTCAGATGTGAGCAATTCAGAAGTTAAATACATGACACTCAAGCAAGATAGTGTGTATTATAAAAAATAAACAGTGCTCTCCAATATGTGACAAAAGTAAACTAGAAAAGATGACTCACATGGATGAAATAAAGCACTGTATTGTAGAATAGATTTTAAGTCCCAAAAAGAGAAACGTGGCAAACAAAAAATGTACGTGTTCATGCAAGAGATAGATAACTGGAGGTGTTTTTGTTTCTATTTCTTTATTTCTTTGTTCAAAAGAGATAAATAAATAAGAGTTGAAACTCATAAAACTCTGTAAAGAAATACAAAAAAAATTAGAAATAAACATCAAATTAAAGAAACTCAAAGTATTATATATGCTAAGAAGGCTGAGAAAAAAAGTGACGTAGGAAAGTTTAAAAGACATTAGAGGGAATAAGACATAGAGTACTGTCTATGCATGTAAATGTGTTATATGTGAAAAAGTTTTACAGCTGGCCAAATAGCTCCTTTAGATGGTGTGCTGCTTTGCCAGGTGTGCAAATACTCTGGTTGCAATGTATACGAATCAAGGCTGGAGGAAAATTCGCACGACCCAGGAAAATATGCGTGAGACAGAGACTCAGCTTTCTGAAGTATAAATTCAAGTATAAAATTGTAACAAAGAGATTGTTCAACTCAGGAAAAAAGTTCATGGTTTTTTCCAGAAGTCATGAGAACAAGGTTCCAATTTAGTCTGTTTTCAGCCAAGTAAGATGTACCTAAGATGTGCCTTGGGGGGTGGGGGGGATCTTCACAAGTGGTGAAGCAGGGCTGCAAGTGTCTCTCTGTCTCTCTCTCTCTCTCTATCTTTTCCTCCCCTCTCAATTTCTCTGTCTCTGTTCATATATATATATATATATATATATATATATATATATATGATTAAAAAACTTTAGGTGCTATTTGGTGGTGCACCTGGCTTGAGCACACATATTACAATGCACAAGGACTCAGGTTCGAGGCCCTGGACCCCACCTGCAGGCAGAAAAGCTTTCCGAGTCATAAGCAGGGCCAGGTGTCTCTCTCCTTCTCTATTACCCCCCTTCCCTCTCAAATTCTGAATGTCTCTATCCAATAATTAAATAAATAAAGATAATAATAAAAATCTTTGAATCTCTGCTTAATGCCCCCCAGGAGTGGGGGTGGGGGAGCTGAAGGCCATGCGGTAAACCAGGACAATGGTTCTGGCAGAGTGCAAGCACCCTTCTTAGGGACAGTCAGAGATGAGCACTGTGACAAGACAGATGCTGTGAATCAACATTTCTTCCACAGAGTGATCCGATGTTTAAGAGAAGTTCGACTCTCTAACTAAGCAGGCTTCCTAGGAAAGACTTCTGAGTCAGTACAGACTACTGAATGCTGACCAACAGCACTCCAGGAGCACTCAAGGAGCACTCAGGAGGCCAGCTCAGACACAAAGTCAGGTGGCTGGAGTGTCTCCTGCAAGGTCTTCTCTGACAGATCTAAGCTGAAATTACCCCATGGACTCTGGATTAGAGGAGTACACAGGATGTGTACCGAGTTCAGCCAGACTCCTCCTCATGCTTTACTTAGTTCCTGGGAGCACAGGTTGGTCTAGAGCTTCAGTGGGAGACTCTCGGGGTCCTGGGAGTGAGTACTGGCTGAGGTATAACACGCCCTCAACAGCATCACCAAAGCAAGACAGGATGTTAACAGAAGTGTTGCTACAGTGCTATTGATAAAGTGATGAGTTTAGCAGCTTATAAGAACTCATAGGACCATTACAGTGACTGATGCAGAAATATGAACAGCAAGTGGAAGACAGTTTCAGTGGAGAGTGAGAACAAAGCGTTACAATTGTTACATTTTAATTCTATTTTTAAATGCTGCAAAGTGAGTGACACCAGTAAACATTCCGCATGCTAAATCTTTCCCGGTGATTGTGCAAAGCCAGTAATGGAGCTAGCTGTACGCTTATGGGAAAAGCTCATCACTGCACATCTCCATCTGCCCTTATGTATAATGTACACAATCGTGGCAATGAAATAATAAGGTGATAATGGAAACAGTGCAAACTTGTGAGATAAATATTTATCTATTTTCTTTTTCTTTGTAACGATTCTATCTGGCACATAGAGTTTCCACATTTAAATTTTTTTTTCCTCAAGCTTATGTAAGTGGGAAACAGTAGATTTGGAATCCAAACATAAGTACTTTGGATCTGTAACTGGTTTTCTCAACTGCTAAAAGATATGATTGCATATAGTTCAAAGTTGTGTTGCAGCTAACAACTCTAACATTTGAGATTGTATTTTATGTAAATATACATGCATTGAAAGGCATTACCTCAAATGTAATTATAAGTATTATGCTTAAGATGTCTGAAGAGGGGGTCGGGTGGTGGTGCACTGGGCTAAGCACACATAGTATGAAACACAAGGACCCATGCAAGGACCTCAGTTTGAGCCCCCGGTTCCCCACCTGCAGGGAGGACACTTCACAAGAGGTGAAACAGGTCTGCAGGTGTCTCTCTCTCTCTCCTCTGCCTCCCCATCCTCTCTAAGTTTCTCTCTGTTTTATCCAATAAAAATTTTAAAAAGGCTGCTAGGAGCAGTGGATTCATAGTGCCAGCATAGAGTTACAGAGATAACCCTGGAGGAAAAATAAATAAATAAAAAATAAAAATAAATGAAATGTTTGAAGACAAATGTTATGGAAAACTGAGATATATTACCCATGTACAAACTACTGTATTTTACTGTAGACTATAAACCATTAATCCCAACGAAAGGGGAAAAAAATGTTTGAAGACTTTTTAGAAGATTGGAAGGGTTTCATATGTTTAAGATTATTCATCCAAAACAAAATCAACCGAAAAAAGATTATTCATCCAGTGAGAATGGTGAGCTAAGAAACAGGAAGGTGCTAGCCAGTGCTCAGTGAAGTGCTTGGTACTGGCTGTAAAGTCAGGATGTGGCTGTGTTTCTGTGCTGGTTCAGGCCCCCGGCAGTGATGGACCACATGCTCCTGGCTTAGCAAAACCTGGACCCCCAGCTACTCTCCTCATCCTTCAGTTTCACCACAGCGTTAGAAGGCAGGAAGTCAACACCTCTGAGCTGCTACAACTCATCTTCACAAAAGTCTAAAGTTGTACTGTGAAGATTATATTTGAGCATCAGACTCAATTATTCAATTATATTTGAGCATCAGATTGTCCGTGCCAATATTAATAACTAACACGGGGCTGATAGTGAGAGAATTGGAAGGGAATGACCAATATAAGGAGGACTCAATTGAAATCCCAAGTCACACAGGAATAGCTTAGCACAGTACTGACTTAAAGTGCTACTAAAAAGTCAGTTTTAGTCTGTCAAAGTCATAAAGTTCAATAGGCTTTCCCACTGGGAAATAAGAACAGGCATATATAACTTTCTTCAAATTTACCTTTTATTTTTAAATGAATTGTGTCATATTATCGTCATGTGTAGGATAAACTTCAGAGAAAACTGCTTCATGTCCTTTCCCAGCTTTATAGTTTAGGAGAGACTGATTTAACATTTAGTTCCAGACACAAAAAGAAATCCATGCTGGACTAGTCATTTTTTCCCCCATAAACAACTATGAAAAAATTATTCAGGTTAGGAACCATGAAATACGGAAAACTGACAAGGCAAGGCTTAATAACAACATCAGCATTTTGTCCATATTTTGAGGGCAGTATGGGGCAAAAATAAACATGAGTTAAATATAAACTCTCAGTTGTTCATGTTCTGTGCTATTGCTGACTGAGCTACCTTCCCAGCCCACAGTTCTATACTTTTTTATAGGATGGAAAAAAAAAAAAAAAGAAGTGAGGATTCAACAACATGAGAACTGGTAACCCTTAGGCCAAGGAGGGAATTAAAGAAGGAAGGCATAAAAGTCCTGCAAGCAAATGAAAATGAAGACCCATGATATCAGAATTTATGAGACACAACGAAGGCAGTACAAGGAGTGAAATTTATAGCAAGACGGGACTACATTAGGAAACCAGAAAAACACAAATAAGCAGTGAAACATCACATCAAAAGAAGCTGTAAAAACAACAACAACAACAACACACACACACAAACACACACACGGAGTTGGGCTGTAGCACAGCGGATTAAGCACACGTGGTGCAAAACTGAGGACCAGCATAAGGATCCTGGTTCGAGGCCCTGGCTCCCCACCTGCAGGGGGCGTCGCTTCACAAATGGTGAAGCAGGTCTGCAGGTGTCTATCTTTCTCTCCCCCTGTCTTTCCCTCCTTTCTCCATTTCTCTCTGCCCTATTCGGCAACAACAACATCAATAACAACAATAATAATAACCACAACAATGATAAAAACAAGGCTAACAAAAAAGGAAAATAAATAAATAGATAAATAAAATATTAAAAAAAAACACCAAAGGAAGCCCAAAGCTAGCAGTAGTAGTGAGATAATAAAATATCAGATGGGAGTCGGGCTGTAGCGCAGCGGGTTAAGCGCAGGTGGCGCAAAGCACAAGGACTGGCATAAGGATCCCGGTTCAAACCCCGGCTCCCCACCTGCAGGGGCGTCACTTCACAAGCGGTGAAGCAGGTCTGCAGGTGTCTAGCTTTCTCTCCTCCTCTCTGTCTTCCCCTTCTCTCTCCATTTCTCTCTGTCCTATCCAACAATAATAACTACAACAATAAAACAACAAGGGCAACAAAAGGGAATAAATAAATTTAAAAATTAAAAAAAAATAAAAAATAAAATATCAGAGAAGAAATAAATGAAATTAAGAACAAGAACAATGTAAAAAGGTCAACAAAAATGATTTGTCCTTGAAAAGGATAAACACAATGAACAATCCAGATTGCTAATGAGAAAAAGATGAGGGAGTCAGGTGGTGGCGCAGTGGGTGAAGTGCATGTGGCGCAAAGCGCAAGGACCTGCAGGGGAGTCGCTTCACAGGAGGTGAAGCAGGTCTGCAGGTGTCTATCTTTCTCTCCCCCTCTCTGTCTTCCCCTCCGCTCTCCATTTCTCTCTGTCCTATCCAACAGCGAACAACGTCAACAATGGCAATAATAATAACCACAACGAGGCTACAACAAGGGCAACAAAAGGGGGAAAAATGGCCTCCGGGAGCGGTGGATTCATGGTGCAGGCACCTAGCCTACCAATAACCCTGGAGGGGGAAAAAAAAATAAAAAAGAAAAGAAAGAAAAAGATGAGCCCAATAAATAGGATCATAAATGTAAGGAGAGAAGTTACAACTGCCACAGAAATTTAAAAAAAGATCCCAAGACTATTGAGCACAACGTTGTATCATTTAATTGGAGACACTAGTAGAGATGAATAAATTGTTGGAACCATACTATCTCCCACCACTGTCTAAGTAGGAAGAAGAAGTAAGCAGACTTGGTTCCAGCAAGGAAACCGAGACTGTATAAAACTATCTACAGAATGGAGGACCCCCCAACACTTCATCCGCACTATTCCAGACTTTAGGTCCATGGTTGGTCAACAATTTGGCTTTGTATGTTAACTCTCTTTTTAGCCACCAGGTTCCCAGAGGCTAGTATGACATCAACCAGACTTTCCTGGACAGAAAACCCCACCAATGTGCCTTGAGCTCTGCTTCCCCAGAGCCCTTCCCCACTAGGGAAAGAGAGAGACAGGCTGGAAGTACTGGTTGGCCAGTCAATACCCATGCTCAGCGAGGAAGCAATTATGAAGCCAGACCTTCCACCTTCTGCATCCCACAATGACCCTGGGTCCATACTCCCAGAGGGATAAAGAATAGGGAAGCTATCAGGAGAGGGGATGGGATATGGAGTTCTGGTGGTGGGAATTGTGTGGAGTTGTACCCCTCTTATCCTATGGTTTTGTCAGTGTTTCCTTTTTATAAATAAAATAAAAAATTAAAAAAGACTGTCACTATCTATCCCAAAATAATGACCCAGGGCCAGACAGTTTTACTAGTGATTTTTACCAAACATCCAAAGCCAGGACACATCCCAACTGCCACTAAATAAATATTGTTAAAAGTAACAGGGAGTTAAACAGATGCACATTGTCCTGTCAAAATCCTTGCTACACTAGATGCATATATTTTCCCTGCCAATTTCTGTTGATGCCTCTTGGTAAGGATTTTTTAAAAATTAATTAATTTATTTATTTTCCCTTTTGTTGCCCTTGTTTTTAGTGTTGTTGTTATTATTGATGTCGTCGTTGTTGGATAGGACAGAGAGAAATGAAGAGAGGAGGGGAGAAAGACAGACACCTGCAGACCTGCTTCACCACCTGTGAAGGGACTCCCCTGCAGGTGGGGAGCTGGGGGCTCAAACCGGGATCCTTATGCCAGTCCTTGCACTTCGCTCCACGTGTGCTTAACCCACTGTGCTACCACCCGACTCCCCTTTAAGGATTTTAAATGTATTTACATCATGCATTTCCCAACAAACATATTTTGTTCTTGTCACTTAAATTTAAGGGTGGAATTAAAAGCAAAGGCTTCCCATGCACCAGCACAGGGCAAGAGTTATATCTTCTAGCACCTTCTATTAATTATTTTTAAACAGTTTTATTTATTTATTTATTTTGGGTAAAGATAGAGAGAAATTGGGGGCTGGGTGGTAGCACAGCGTATGGTGCAAGGTGAAAGGACTGGTGTGAGGATCCCAGTTTGAGGCCCTGGCTCCCCACCTGTGGGGGGGGGGTCACTTCACAAGCAATGAAGCAGGTCTACAGGTGTCTGTCTTTCTCTCCCCCTCTGTCTTCCCCATCCACTCGCCATTTCTCTCTGTCCTATCCAACAACAACAATAACAACAATAATAGTAACAACAATGATAAGCAACAAGGGCAACAAAAGGGAAAACATGGCCTCCAGGAGCAGTGGATTCATAGTGCAGGCACTGAGCCCCAGCAATAACCCTGGAGGCAAAAAAAAAAAAAAAAAAAGACAGAGAAACATTTAGAGGGAGGGGGATAGAGAGGGAAAGAGAGACAGAAAGAGTCCTGTAGCCCTTCTTCACTACTTGATAAACTTCCCCCTGTAGGTGGGGACCCAGGGCTTGAACCCCAGTCCTTTGGCAATGTAGTGTGTGCGCTCAAGCAGGTGCACCACCACCTGGTCTCTGCAACTTCTATTTTTCATCCACATAAGGGGATTGTGAATGCCAACTCTTAAATAATTTACACGCGTATTTAACAGCCAAACTCCTAGTCAAATAACCCCTTCTGTATTTACTATGTGTACGGACAGAAATGCGTGGGCTAAGGAAAACTATATAGAAAGTAAATAGAAAGATAAATTTAAACTCATTATCTAGATGATTACAAAGTCCACCCTAAATTCTCTCAAACTCTGCATCTCCTTTAATTTTGGCACAAGAGATATCTGCTTAAATAATTTATTCTTGGCTAGGCAGTGACATACCTGGTTAAGCATATACACTACAATGCACAAGGACTCAGGTTCAAGTTCCTGGTCTCTACCTGCAGGGGGAAAGCTTTTCCAGTGGTGAAGCAGAGCTGCAGGTATCTCTCTGTCTCTTTCCTTCTCTATCTCCCTCTCCCCTCACAATTTCTCTTTGTCTATATACACTAATAAATAAATATAAATATTTTTAAAAATTCTCAACACTGTTAGTGACCTCAATTTCCACCTGGAATTTTCAGCCATCTATTACTCTTATAATTTTCACTATAGGACATAAATTTGTAATATACCATATACATTTTACCTGATATCTAAGTGTTTCCCACAACAGCTACTAGAATGTAAGCTCCAGGGAGATTTTGTTCAATGATAAATCATATACACACCTGGAAATGTACCTGGGGATATTAGTCCTGAAATAAACAGTTAATGAATGAATTATTTGTACTTGGTAATACAACTTAGAAGACCTCAGTAAGAAGTAGTAACATGTTTAAATGTGATCAGAGCACACAGCTAGCACTCAGGAATACAGGTCATAGTGGTCATGATGATTTGATTCAAGGTAGATATTCTTATTTTTGTTGCCTATTGTTTCATTGTGTAATAAGTACTCATCTTATTACAGACGTAAAATCATCCAAAACTTATGTTGCCAATAAATCTGACTTTATGCAAAACAATGACTTGTATTCCAATCACTTCAGGGTGACTCCAAATATCAATGATCTTTCATATGTTCATCAATATGAAAATTAAAATGTGAGATAAAGCCCTAGATAGACTCTGCATCCCTATAATATGCTTCTTGCAGAGAACATGATGTTTCAAGGAACAAACATTTCTCATTTTAAAAAAGTCTGAACGGCTACAAAAGACACTGTAAATTTGTAGATTTTAATTCTGACTTTTGTGAAGTTAATGTGACAAGATGAAGATTTTTCTTTTATGTGATAAGAACTGACCTTTCAAATGGTATTACTGAAGACAAAGCATGATTGAAGGTCTTTGTGTATCTATGGACAGAAATCTTATGTTTTGTAATGTTTAAAATATGGGTGCAAGTTAAAGTAATGACTAATGTCTCTAAGAAGAGTAAAATATAATTAATTGCTGAGCACAAGTTGACAGGGGCAATCACATTGACTTATGGACTCTCTTTCAGGGACATTTAGAGTCTAGAAACACAACTTAGGCCCTTTGTGCTTTCTCCCTCCTTTTTTATTTACTAGCTTTAAGATTATCTATGAGAACCTTGTATTTTTTTTTAATGTATTTGTAAAAGGGAAATATTGAGAAGACCATAGGATAAGAGGGGTATATTTTCACACAATGCCCACCCTCAGAGCTTCATATCTAATCCCTATTCTTTTTTTTTAAATTATTATTTTAAAAAGGAGACATTAACAAAGCCATAGGATAAGAGGGCTACAACTCCATACAGTTCCTGCCACCAGATCTCCATATCCCATCCCCTCCCCTGATAGCTTTCCTATTCTTTATCCCTCTGGGTGTATGAACCCAAGGTCATTGTGGGAGGCAGAAGGTGGGAGGTCTGGCTCTGTTTTTGCTTCCCCACTGAACATGGGCATTGACTGGTTGATCCATACTCCCAGCCTGTCTCTCTCTTTCTCTAGTGGGGCAGGGATCTGGGAAGGTGCGGCTCTAAGACACATGGTGGGGTCCTCTGCCCAGGGAAGTCAGGTTGGCATCATGGTATCATCTGGAACCTGGTTATAGAGTGATGAAGCTGAAGGGTTGACATACCATATCTGAAGTCTCTGGACACAGTTTGAAGTGAAGCATGCTGAGGTGGCACTGTTTGCATTAATTAGGTTGGGATCATCAGTTAGTATGAATTGAGAGAAGCATGAAGGAAAGTGAGCCCCACCCTAGAAGTTCCAGGACAGGGGGAAATATCAGCTCTATAGAGGAAGCAGGGGGTTCCTGCTATCTTAGGGTTTAAGAAGTCAATAGATAGTTATTTCTATAACCAAATTATATGGCAGCTGGTTAACTTTGAAAATCCCACTGTCAAAGCACAAGGGCTGGCATAAGGATCCTGGTTCGAGCCCCCGGATCCCCAGCTGCAGGGGAGTCGCTTCACAGGTGGTGAAGCAGGTCTGTGGGTGTCTATCTTTCTCTCCCCCTCTCTGTCTTCTCCTCCTCTCTCCATTTCTCTCTGTTCTATCCAACACTGATTACAACAACAATAATAATAACCACAACAATAAAAAACAACAAGGGAAACAAAAGGGAATAAATAAATATTTTTTAAAAAGAAAAAAAATTGCTCAACAATTTGTTTAGCTTCGTATGTTAACTCTCTTTTCAGTCACCAGGTTCCAGATGTCATCAGGATGCCGGCCAGGCTTCCCTAGATTGAAGACCCCACCAATGTGTCCTGGAGCTCCGCTTCCCCAGAGACCCACCCTACTAGGGAAAGAGAGAGGCAGACTGGGAGTATGGACCGACCAATCAACGCCCATGTTCAGCGGGGAAGCAATTACAGAAGCCAGACCTTCTACCTTCTGTAACCCACAATGATCCTGGGTCCATGCTCCCAGAGGGATAGAGAATGGGAAAGCTATCAGGGGAGGGGGTGGGATATGGAGATTGGGTGGTGGGAATTGTGTGGTACCTCTCCTACCCTATGGTTTTGTTAATTAATCCTTTCTTAAATAAAAAAAAAATGCACAAGGAAAAAAGAAGAAAGAAAAGAAAATCCCGCTATTAGGATTTGCTGTATCATACAAGAACTCACCATAATTTATGTCCCTTTATGCTATTTATATATAGCTGTCTTCTATAAAGTAATGCCAACTGTTGCTTCTGAGAACCTTTTTTTTTTTTCATTTTTACCAATTAAATCTGAACAAGAGGACCAATAAAATTGTTTGGAATTCTGATCTTGTGCCAAGAGTTCTGTTCATAGTTAAATGAATTATTCTGTTAACTTTCCAGAATTCTGCAAGTAATAATATTATTAAAACTTAGCAAAGAAGGCAAAAAAAAATCCCATATAGTTTGAAACCTGGGTGGCTTATCTAGTGTCTTACTATAATTTGACATGTACCATTTATGTGTCTGATGTCAATGTCTCCAACTAAATAAGTTGCCAGTTTTGGGGTTTTGTAAAAATAAGAACAATTTCACCACCTGTTATTATAATTTTGTAGAATTCATTGGATAGAAAATAAAAGCAAATGGTAATGGGGCATGAAACTTGTTCTCAATTTCTGTTCATTTGACCAAAACAAACAAACAAACAAACAAAATATAGGGGCCATATGGTGATGCGCCTGGCTGAGCTCACACATTACAGTGTGTAAGGACCTGGGTTCAGGTCCCTGGTCCCCACTTGCAGGAGGAAAGCTTCAGGAATACCTGATACTTAGTGGGAATGAGACGGAATAAGGGGTTCAGCATAAAACTGAATAAGCTGAACATAAGAGGATGGACTCCATCCTACAAGGACTAGGTTGATGCTGATGTGTTGTAAGTGGAGCCCTGGGCATATTTAATATTTAATCAGACAGGCCCTCTCAGCAGTGTGAATGGTATTTTGGAAGTAGAAAATACTGAAACTAGGGAGCTCTGCCAGCGATTACAGAGTAATGGAGAGAGCCTGTAGCCGTGGGAAGAATACAGGAAAACATATTTGGAAGGGAAATTTCACAATGACTTCTTCCGTGAACTTATAAATAAAGGCACAGTCCTGATGGAAATGTCCCTCCACACCTTGCTATAGGCACCGGTGTTCCAGAATTAGGTAAGTAAAGCTCACCTGCTTCTCTCCCTTTGGATTTTCCCAATAAGAGAACACAGTGGGGAGGAGTGGAGACAGATGTGGAAAGGCTGCATGGTGGCACCCAATATACTGCTAATCTTTGCAGCTGGCAAGCAGGGGTCAGTTCAGGGAAATGTGCTGCTTGCCAGTGGCTTCCCTAATTGATGATAAAATGTGGTTTCCAGCTTACAGAGAATTTCAGATTTCACTGCACAGATTGAAAGAGAAGACCTTGCAGGACCCGCTTTCTGTAGCAGTGCACTCCGAGCCTAGTGGGTGCACGCAGGTCAAGATGAACATGCAAAACACAGTCAAGGCTAACCTCTCCCAATCATTTTACAGTTGAATCCCGCAAAGCTTGAGTTACTAGACAGCAGAGTTATTTCATACGCAGTAGAGTTTATTCCAGTTTCTGGAAAACCTGGTTGCAGATGGAAGCTCGTAGTCCTGACCTTGGCCCTGTTTCTGCTCTGACTGCAGGTGCTGGCTTCCTGGCCAGCCCACCTCTATCTGCCCAAAGTGGGTGCCTCATGGCTCACCCAGGCTTCTTCAGCACTTGGCTTCATCCACCCCCATGGACATAGCCTGGTGCTTCACACCTGTGAAACACCTTTGTTTCCAAATAAGTCCAAATATTAACTTCTCAATATTCCTCACATGTTGCATCTGGACCACCACACCTTCAACTCCACAAATGACGGAGCAGTCTCTAGTTGTCCTCCTCTAAGGCATCAAGTCCCAAGCCCTTCTAGTCTACCTTCTCCATGTAGACATGCAGGCCTGACAAGGGCGTTCACAAAATTCAATTTGTTGTGGTGTGTAATTTAGTTGAGGTGTGTGTGTGTGTGTAATATATGTATATACATTTTTTTTCTCCAGGGTTATCACCAAGGCTCAGGTGCCATAAATATGAATCCACTACTCCTGGCAGCCATTTTTTTTGCCCCTTTCTTTCTTTCTTTCTTTCTTTCTTTCTTTCTTTCTTTCTTTCTTTCTTTCTTTACTTTCTCTCTCTTTCTCTTACTACTGTGTGCACTTAACTGGTGCGCCACTGCCTACCCCACCCCCCAGTTGCAATACATACAATGAAATGCTTGGCCACATGGGGTTTTAGAAACAGAATGCCTTAAATCTCAGAGCAATGGTCCTCTCAAGCTTATCTGCACACAGAAGGTAATTAGTGTGATTTGGAAATGAATATTCATTTGTCACATCTCCAGACATTTCACTGAATTGATCTGGGCTTTAAAATATTGACAAGGTCTCCAGGAGGCTCTATGTACATTCAGATTTGGACACCACTGCCTGGCGAGCTTGCTGTGAGGATTTTATTTGATCAAGCATGTGTGAATCGGTGACATATTGTCTCATCAACACTAGACAGCTAAGCCAGTCTTGCTGCTATTATTAGGGGTCCTTTTGTGAAAAGGCATGCCTTATTTATCATCTTGAATATGTCACATAGATTAAAAACTTCACACAGGAATGGAGGTGTTCCATAACTTTTATTAACTAAGTTTCAGTACATGTGCATTTAATGAAGGCCTCTCAGAACAAGAGCTCTCAGAGCTGGATGGGGCAGTGCAGACACATGGATCACTTCCCTGCAGCACAGCCAAGGTTACTGAGCTAGATGCCTCAGGATTGGAGAGAAGATTAGAGCAGTTTCCCTGGTGGAAAAGGGGCATTATGGAGGAAAAGGAAAGAAGTAGTGCCTCACTTTCCTATGGCATTTAGTTCTATAGGAGACATCGCAAAAAACTGTTAACTACTCCAGTTCGACAAGGAAAGATAAGACTTTGAGGTTGAAAATCTTGCCCATCCCTTGGAATATACCTAAAATAGACCTACTAGCTTTTTTCCAAATCTCCATTCCAGGTTCACTTCCTAACAAAGTCCCAAAATGTAGATATAGACTAGATTCCATGATATAGAGCATAAGTACACATGTATCCATAAATTCAGGCAAAATATATACCTGAAAGCAAAAGTACACAATAGTCTGCAATGAGTCAGTATATAGTTTATAATGAAATATAGTGTCTACTTAGACTTAGATACCCTCCTCACCTACTTTCTATTACATTTCCTTCACTCACTCCAAAGATAACCTTATCAAAGCAAGGACTGCAAAAGCTGAATAAAGGCAAGAGACTGGCATAATTTAATTATGACTCTTTAGTCACTATCAGGCCACCCCATCAGTTGGAGCCCTAATTTGGGAGTCCTGAGATTCCCAAACAGACATAATGGGCCTAGACCTCGAATAAATCCCTCTCTCCATTATTACTGGTCATCTCTATCAGGAACAACACAATAGAGCCCTCTGTGGGCCCCCATAGGACCCTGCCCTCAACTTGGGTCAACAATGGTAGAGAATGGTCCATCCTCTGAAGGGAGGCTGGACAACATACTCTATGTTCTACCCTAGGCAGATGGGTCCTGATATTGGGGTAGCTTGGAATGTTCCTACTCATGACCACAGACTGTGAGCTCAGATCTACAGGGATGCAGAGGCCACATAGGCGCCCAAGCTGAATATGGGCCCCAGATCAGATCAACAATATTTATACACCTTTCTCCTATTTGGGAGCTACTCTCTTCCCTGATCCAGCTTTCTAGTCCTTTATTCCACCCATGACATTATCTCCCCAGACAATAAATTAGATCCACCTGCATATCAGATTTCAGGCTCAGGAAAACAAACAAACAAACAAACAAACAAAAAAACAACTAGTGTAGCCAAAAGGCCCTTTGGAATATAAATAAAATATGCCTACTAGCAAGCTACAAAACAGAGCCCCCCCCCCCCCAACTCTTCATCTGCACTATTCCAGCCTTTAAGTTCATGATTGGTCAACAATTTTATTGGCTTTATATGTTAAGTCTTTTTTCAGCCACCAGGTTTCAGATGCTACCATGAGGCCAAACAGACTTCCCTGAACAGACTTCCCCATCAATGTGTCCTGGAGCTCCAATTCCCCAGAACCACGCACCACTAGGGAAAGAGACAGGCAGGCTGGGAGTATGGATTGACCTGTCAACACCCATGTTCAGTGGGGAAGCAATTACAGATGCCAGACCTTCCACCTTCTGCATCCCACAATGACCTTGGAGCTATACTCCCAGAAGGTTAAAGAATAGGAAAGCTATCAGGGGAGGAGATGGGATACGGAGTTCTGATGGTGGGAATTGTGTGGAGGTATACCTCTCTTATCCTATGATTTTCCAGTGTTTCTTTTTTATAAATAAAATTAAAAAAAGAAAGTTTGAAGTCTTCCTGTTATTTACCTTTCAAAAGTTTACTAACAGATGAACATTAAACAAGACTGAGCAACTCCTAAACTGTTTCCAGATAAGTGTAAAAGCTTATAAAAAAGCAGATTCCCTGACTACAACCATCTATTCTTTTTATACCTTTTTTTATTTCTAGGTTAAATTGGCTAAAGAAGAAGAAATAAAGAAAAAGAAGTCAGTAGACATTGCTTTGGCTTGAAATGGATAAGAACTTTTACAAACAAAAACATTAATTCCTTAATAATGAATAAAAAATGGGGAGAGTATGTATACACAATATTCTTTGTAGAAGTGATCCAAAAGACCAACATCCATGAAGAAAAGCTCCAAGTCATTGATTGTCAGAGAAATGGAAATAAAGACAGCAGTCAGTTTTTGAGACACCCCCCAAAAAAAACCCAAAAAAACCTTTTACAAACTGAGGAGCTAGCACTATAAAGTATTCCTTCTGAGAAGTGCTTTTTTCTCAGTCTCTTGCAGTGAGCCAGGGACTCAGACCCCAGGGAAAATGTTTCTGGATTATCTGGTTCACTGGACCTGTTACAGGAAGCACTGCTGGTGCAAAGAACTTCATCCAAAATATGTTTATATCATTTCCATACATCACATATTTCATATGATTATTTCCAGACTTGTAGAATTTTCATATTTTTCATACTCAATACATTTGGTAATGGGATGTGAATCATGATTTTGACAAAAGCAGCTAAAGAGAAATCTGAGAAATGTGTGTCAGTGGTTGTAAGATGTTCTTTCATTACTTGGGCTTTGCCATTTCTTTAAAAAAAATTTTTTTTTTTACCTCCAGGGTTATTGCTGGGGCTCATTGTTTGCACCATGAATAAACTGCTCCTGGAGGCCACATCTTCCCCCTTTTTGTTGCCCTTGTTGTTGTAGCCTTGTTGTGGTCATTATTGTTATTGTTGATGTCATTCATTGTTGGACAGGACAGAGAGAAATGGAGAGAGAGGGGAAGACAAAGAGGGTGAGAGAAAGACAGACACCTGCAGACCTGCTTCACGGCCTGTGAAGTGACTCCCCTGCAGGTGGGGAGCCGGGCTGGGGGAGCTTTGCCATTTCTCTAGACTTTCTCAGACAGAAACAGAGATGAGGGCGCTGGGTGGTGACACAACTGCTTGGTCACACATATTACAATGTGCAAGGACCCAGGTTCAAGTCCTTGACACCCCCACCTGCAGGGAAGCTTCAGGAGTGGTGACGCAGGGATGCAGGTGTCTCTCTGTATGGCGTGTGAAGATCTCCCATTAGGTGAGGGGTCTCTTTGTTTGATATTGGTTTATTTTGTATACATTTCCATCAAATAGATGTCTGTAAACATTCCCACCTCCAACTTAGGTCCATTATCCACCATTCTGTACTAGAACCCAAATTCCACCTGTAAGAGAAACCATCTGGTATTGCTCTGAGAAATGGTTTAAATGTTGGGGTTGGTTTCATAAAATATCCTGTACATCCAGTAATTTTCACTGAAGGAACACAACCTTTTTTTTTGAGAATTTTATTTATTTACTGATTTGTTTATTTCTTTCTTTTACTAATATTTTATTTCTCATGACTTCACACAAGAAACATGTAAGTCATGCATGTGGTGAATAATGAAAACAAAGCATAAGACGAGTTGGATTTTCAACCTCATGCAAAAGAGTCTGAAATATTGAGTTTATTTGGACAAGGGCAATTAATTTTTTTGCTGCCAACTCACAGAACCATATCCGTCCTCTGTATTTTCAAAAACTATCAGGGAGTATGATAAGAATAGAGTCAGCCAGAATAGAAATCTCTGCCCCAAGCCAATTCTATAATTGAAAGCATTAAATTTCTGTACCAAGAATGTTTGTTTTTAAATAAATACACTAACCTTTAATTACCAAAGATGTTATCTTTTTAAATATATCATTCGCTTTTTATTTAAAGACATACAGAGAACAATATATAGGGAAGGAAGCGACAGAGACAGAAAGAGAGGTGGAGAGAGATACCTATAACACTGCTTCACTGCTTTTGAAGCTACCCTGCACATTGCAGGTGGGGACAGGGGCTTGAACTAGAGTCTTTCCACATTGTAACATTTGTGTTTTATCAAGGGCACCATAGCCTGACCCCTGCATATATTCTTTTTGATGGTGACAATTTTGCTTCAGCTGTGAATGCTTGCCCATTAGATCTTTGGATAGATAAAGATACATTTCTTATGAGTAGTGTATCTATATCTACATATTTATATACAAGTGAAATTATAACTGGAAACATGTGATACAGTAGAGGCAAAGTTTTAAATTAGAGGGGACTTCCAGAAGTGTGACTACGGAGTAGGAGCCATTTCAGATCATACTCCTATTAAACTAGAAAAAAAAAATGGAAAATCACTTGAAAACTCAATAAACTACAACTGGGGTTTCTTCAGAAACTCACTAAGCCACAGGTGACTACAGACATGTGTGGCCAGTAGGTGGAAAAGGGGTTAAAAGAGATCCTCAGAATTTAAAAGACCAAACTTGCTGACAGCTGGCTTCTAACTGGGAGTGAAACATCTGAGCACACTGCCTGGTCTAATATCAAATATTCCAGATTATCAACATTTGAAGGCAATAATATTAAAATATGCTATAGAATGGAATGTGAATAGAATAGAATATATATATTTATTAATGGAATATATCCCAGGACCAAAAGTTAACCATACAAATAGGCCTTTTGAGGGTGAGTATAAGAAGAAGATATCATAATTCAAGAAATGTCCTGGTCTATTCATACACAATTCAGCTGTGTATGAATTCACAAGGAATAAGACTTACAGAAGAATATTTCATTTTAAATTTCATGAATATTTTTACAGAAAACTGTAAATTCTGTGCAAATAAAAAATACACAGGTCTCGCCCTCCCACCAATTTCTACTTAATGTTGCTGATTGGGAAAAGTCAAGGGTCAGGCTGAATGTGACTTAAGATATATGAAATTCAAAAGGCTCAGTATAGAGGATTGGAAGCAGGCAGTGAGTGCTTTTGAGTTTCATATTTTTATCTTTTTACATGCAATAAGCAGAGTGCTGAGAGGTAGGGCCAGCTAGTATTAACATGATCAACTCCTGATTTTCTTGGTGTGCTGTGGGAAACTCTGCCTGTCTATAAATGAGGTCGATAGGGAGGCAGGAAAGACATTTCTGGAAGAGGAAAATGGCGGAATGTGCCCAGATTCAAGCTCCATATGGAGCAAGTGTTTAGCCAATATTGGCTGACATAACAGGGACACTTCCCTGTGACTCTCAGCCAAACGTAAAGATGCCAAATGACAAGGATGAGTCCTTTCTTACTTTTCTCCGTATGGATTTGTACGATATTGCAACCACGATACACAGTACAGAATCATCCCTTCTTAAACCTGACCTGTATAGATGGGATGGTCTTTTTAACGAAGACATTTTGATGAAAACATACTTTATAAAGCGATTTGTGCTTATTTAATCATCAGAATTTTATATCCTGTTTGTGAAGAGGCACCACAGGGTCGCTCAGGTACATTCAGCCTCTATCACAGTCTCAGGACACCCAACTCAGCATCTTTGCTAAAAATGATGACCAGAAAATACTGTATTAGATGCCCTCGCTGTTATACTAAGTTACCGTGCACTAAGTGAGTTAGCACAACACGAAATCACTTTCTTATTATCCCAGAGGTCAACATCTGTATTAAACATCAGAAGGCTTTAGTCAAATCTGCTTAGTGATAGGAAACCCTTTACTTTTCTCTGGTTTCTATGGCAACGTAACCTTCTTCTGGCTTTCTTGTTTAATTCATATTAGGACTTGAATAATTATGGCTGAGAAAAACAAGTATGGTTTGATGATCTTTTCACGCCAGGATCACAGCTACAAAGTCTACTTTATCTTAACACATGATAACCACAGGTTTTAGAAATGACCAAGCTAACAACTTTGGGAGGAGTATGGTTCAAAGTTTCACACACACACTGTGGGGACAGATATGAACCTATGTGTAGGTCTGAGCTTAACAGCCTTGAAACTTGATGCTGGTTATCATCAGCCAACCATTATCACTCCTAGCAATAAAGATATTTACACAGAGATATCTGGAAATCAAGAACATACATCAAAAGTACTTTTGTTGTTGTTTCCAGGGTTATTGCTGGGGCTTGGTGCCTGCGCTAAGAATCCACTGCTCCTGGAGGACATTTTTCTTTCCCTGATTTTATTGGATAGGACACAGAGAAATTGAGAGAGAAGGGGGAGATGGACAGCGAGAGAGAGAGAGAGAGAGAGAGAGATAACCACAGACCTGCTTCATCATTTGTGAAGTGCCCCTCCCCCACAGGTGGGAAGGCACAGGGTCAAACCAAGTTCCTTGCAGGAATCCTTAAGCTTTGCACCATGTGTGCTTAACCCAGTGCACCAATGCCTGATCCCCCAAAAATACATTGTAAATCAGAAACTGATTAAATAGATAATTGCTCTCTTTATGTCAATATTCCAAATGACAAAATTGCTCAACAATGAATTAAAATTATTGAAAATTACTTATGGCCTTGGTGTAATGGCTGCCTTAACCTAAGGATGGACTAAGACTCATCTCTCAGTTGATCTCCATGAGATATGAAGTAAGGAAATTGAAGTGTCTTTAGTGCAGTTATATTCAACTCTAATTGTTAAGAAAATCTGGAAAGGAGATGTAAGCTAAATCATATTTGATGATGTATAGGCCTTAGGCTGTCAAGCTAAAGGGAAGAGAAGAAAGACACTTACCTGGGAGTCAGGCGATAGTGTAGTGAGTTAAGCGCATGTGGGGCAAAGTGCAAGGACCAGCTTAAGGATACAGGTTCAACCAGCTTAAGGATCTGGGTACGAGCCCCCGGCTCCCCACCAGCAGGGAGTCCCTTCACAGGTGGTAAAGCAGGTCTGCAGGTGTCTTTCTCTCCCCCTCTTTGTCTTCCCCTTCTCTCCCCATTTCTCTCTAAAAATAATTAAATAAATTTAAAAAAAAAAAGAAAGACACTTACCTTAAGTAGTAAATCTTTTTTCCCATAACGAAGTTCCTTCAGCTGTGCCTGAATTCTTCTTGACTGCAAGAACACAGAAATGGGCCAATGGCTTAATTTCCTTTATATTTAATAGTGAGGGTCTAGAGTATTTAAAGTTGCACAATAATAAGTTTTGCAGTCAATAATAAAAGAACCCTGACTTCTCAAGAAATGAAATGAAATGAAATGGACTGAGAGAAAGGTTAATCTCTGCTTTCTTCTTCTTCTAGCGTTTGCCCTTCCGTAGCCAGTCAACAGCGTCAGGTTGAGCCTGATGTAAAGTTTCGAGACCTCCTTTGAATCTGGAGAGGTGGCAGTCGTTGACTATGTGGGTCATAGTCTGTCTGGAGCCGCAGGGGCAGTTCGGGTCGTCTCTGGCTCCCCAGCGATGGAACATAGTGGCGCACCGGCCATGGCCTGTTCGATAGCGATTGAGGAGGGCCCAATCATAATGTGCTAGGTCAAAGCCGGGTTGACGCTTGCAGGGGTCTGTGATGAGGTGTTTGTTCTTGACCTCAGCTGACTGCCAACTCTGTTTCCAAGAGTCTGGAACAGAGAAGTTCAGTGTAGGGGTAGGGGACCAGATTGGGTGATGAGACGTCAAGCGTTGGACAGGGTGGGCGAAGATATCCGCGTATATTGGCAGGTCCGGTCGAGCGTAGACGCGGGAAATGAACTTAGATGATGCCGCATCCCGACGAATATCTGGCGGGGCGATGTTGCTAAGAACTGGCAGCCATGGAACCGGGGTGGAACGGATGGTTCCAGAAATGATCCTCATGGAGGAATATAATTTGGAATCGACCAAGTGGACATGCTTTGAAGTTTGGCCACTCAGCAACCATAGTCAGGAAGGAGAAGGGAGAACAAGAGTCCATTCATAGGAAGCACATTTTAATTATATCAGGATTAATATTGCTTTTGGGATTAGGACTATTTTGCTAGAGCCAGAGAAGAGAGGGAGGGAAGGAGGGAGTGGCTGAGGGAGGGACAGAGAGATATAGAGATAACGAGAGAGAGAGGTGGTTCAGATGGTGGTGCACCTGGTTAAGCACACACATTACATTGCACAAGGACTCAAGTTCAAGTCCACCTGCAGGAGGAAAGCTTCATGAGTGGTGAAGCAGGACTGCATATGTCTCTCTCTCTCTCCCTCTCTATCTCCCCTTACCTCTCAATTATTCTCTGTCTATATCCAATAAATAAATAAATAAGAGAGAGAGAGAGAGAGTAAAACATTGACTCTACTTTAAAGCACTGGGACTGGGTTTGAACCTAGTCCATGCACAGGCCCAAGCAGCACAGTGTTCAAGTGAGCTATTTCGACAGCCTAGGACACACATTTTTAAAGATAATGTGTAAAGAAAGTGGTGTATTGCTCCTGTCTTATTCCCACAACCCAACGTACACACACATGGAATTTCAGTCAAGCAGGCATAGCAGGCAAAGCAGTGCTAGATGCTAACTGAATGTATGCAGGTGTTTGCATGTATCCATCTTACTGTCACTTTTCAGTCATTATTTAATAATAAATACAGACATGTTTAAATTGATGACCACCTTTTCTTTGAAATAACTTCAAGAGGAGAGGTGAAAGCGAGAACACAGTTGAAAAGGTAGGAGAGATCTTAGTAAATGTCGTTGTGAACATAACCAGAAAGAAGTCAATCTCAGGGCAGGTGGGCTTGGCGGCCAGGCTGAAAGGTACTCCGGTAACTCACAGATGATCGCCACACTCTCCTCCCCCCACCCGCAGTGGAGGCGCTTCACAGGCAGTGAAGCAGGTCTGCAGGTGTCTGTCTTTCTCTCCTCCTCTCTGTCTTCCCCTCCTCTCTCCATTTCTCTCTGTCCTGTCCAACAACGACAACATCATAAACAACAATAATAATGACAACAATAAAACAACAAGGGCAACAACAGTGAATAAATAAATAAATAAATAAATAATTTTTTTTTAAAGTTCACTTGATTGGCAGGGGGAGATAGCATAATGGTTATGCAAACAAATTCTCATGCCAGAGGCTCCAAAGTCCCAAGTTCAATCCCCTGCACCACCATAAACCAGAGCTGATCAGGGCTCTGTTAAAATAATAATAATAATAATAATAATCCACTTGATGATTTTGGTTGAAAATAAAACCTAAATCTAGAATTGTTTTTGTACAGCCGGAGGCAGAAGGTAATGCACTCACCTCTTCAGCATGGAGGCCGCACAACTTGTTTCCTGACAAGAGTTTGTTTTTCAGGCTTTTATTCTGAGAAATGAAACACAGTTTTTCCATTAAGAAATGACAGAAAAATCAAACATCACCTTGAATACATCAGCAGCATTGGCCTAAGCTGTAGTCACAAACATGCTCTTCATATTGTGAGACATAGCGCTGTTGTAAAGGTTGAACAGGTAACGTCAGAAAACACACAATTTAAACTTGGATGTTTGGGGATTAATATGTGCATTTCAAAGGTGGAAATGTTTTTGGTTATTCCTTTGCTTTTCATTTTTCTTCTCTCTTTTAGATAAAAACAGGAAGACAGTGAGACACTCAGAGAGTGAAGGAGACAGTAGCCACAAAGCTCCCTTCATTCAGTGTGTCGGGGTCCAGGTTCAAATCTGGGTCATGAAATGCCAAGGCAGTGCACTACCCAAATGAGCTATTTTGGTGGCCGATCTTACACTGTCTTGCACATTACGTATGTGCATATACCATTTTACAAATCAATGTTAGTTTAAAATCTACGATCTGTATGAGTTTTCAAAGTATTCCTCTGGACAACAACTATTTATATCATTTATCTCTTTTCTTATATATGCTATTTAGTTATTTCTTTATCTTAGGATAAAAACAGGAAGAGTGAGAGAGAAAGAAAGACAGAGGGAAGAGGGGAGGGAGAGGGAGAGGGAGAGGAAGAGGGAGAGAAAGAGAGAGAGACAGAAGGAGAGAGAGGGAGAGATGTGGGGGCCAGGCAGTGTTGCACCTGGTTAAGCACGCACATTACAATGCACAAGGTCCAGGGTTCAAGCCCCTGGTCCCCACCTGCGTGTGTGTGTGTGTGTGTGTGTGTGTGTGTGTGTGTGTGTGTGTGTGTGTGACACAGAGCTACAAGTGTCTCTCTCCCTTCCCCTCTCAGTTTCTCTCTGCCTTTATCCAATATTAAGTAAATCAAAATAAAAAAGCAATTTATCGTGCTGCATGCTTGTCATGCTGCTTCACCACTGGAGATGCTTCCCACTCTGTGGGTGGGGACTGGGGGCTTGAACCCAGATCCTTGCACAGTGCAACATGTGTGCTCTACTGGGTACACCCCAACATGCCCCCCCATCACATTGCTTGTCTGGGGTCTGAATACAGCAGAGTCATGAATCTCTTCAGTCCATTTTCCTTACACAAGTGTCCCAGTGCTCTCACTTTCCTAATGTGTATCCACACTGCCCTCACATGGTTTCTTTAATTTTTCCTTTTGCTGCATGAGGGTGTGGCATCTGTATGGTACTGATGCTCCTGGGGCAACAGCCCAGTTCTTTCTTTTCTTTTTTTATATTTATTTATTTTCCCTTTCGTTGCTCTTGTTGTTTAACATTGTTGTGTTTATTGATGTCCTTGTTGCTGGATAGGACAGAGAGAAATGGAGAGAGGAGGGGAAGCCAGAGAGGGGGAGAGAAAGACAGACACCTGCAGACCTGCTTCACTGCCTGTGAAGCGACTTTCCTGTAGGTGGGGAGCCGGGGGCTCGAACTGGAATCCTTACACTGGTACTTACACTTTGTGCCACCGTGTGCTTAACCTGCTGAACTCCCAGGTCAGTTCTCTCTATCTAGGGAGAGAGACAGAGAGAAAGGGAGGCACAGGACAGTGCCCCCACCCAAGCCCCATGATCTATCCAGCTGCGGTGAGTGGCATGGAGTTCCCACATGGCCATATAGTGCAGGGAGCCAATGCAGGGTGTTCACACATGGCAGGATGCCTGCCCTCTCAGCTAAATGGTTTTCTGGCGCTTCAAAGAACCATTTAACATTGTACATGGTGCAGGACTCAGCACTAACACTTGCCCTGAAGGAGTTCTTCAAAGAACTCCAGTTCTTCTTTGGGACCTCACAAGAGAACTCTCCTGCCATTCTTATGGGAATGATCTCACCAAGTATCTGGCCCTTAAATCTCACTGCAATTGACCTAGATTCATAGACAAGTGTTTATTATTTCCGACATGAAAGGCATCTGCCTTACCCATCTAAAACCTGTCTGATCATAGCCCCTTTTTATACTAGCAGCTTTGTTGGTGTGCTAGGAAGAAAGTTCCTAGACTCCTCTTTGACAAGGAGAGTAAAAGAGAGTTATAAAGTGTGGAAAACCCATAGGGTTTTGACTTGATGCTGTCTCTACAGAAGCAAACAATGTCACGGCAATACAGAAATGACTCTAAAGAGAGTCGCTTTGATTGATAAGCACTGTTAGCACACTGAACAAAATATATGCAGAGTGAATGAATAAATGAATGGGTGAATATATCAAATATAAGAGTTCTTTATTCCGAATTCCCACTTGAGTTCAGACATTTTTTTTTCTTGTTCTATTTTCCTGTCATGCAATGAGGGGTATAACTGCCTGGGTTTGAAAGAATTCTTTGTTTAATCTTTCTTCTTTAGTTAAGAATTGAAATTCTAAAACAAAAAAAGAGCTCATTTGGACTCTCAATGCCATGAAACATGTTATAGAAATAAGGAGTTTCTCTTGATTCACTCAAAAGTGGTGTCTTTCACCAATAGTTAAACTATTCTTACAATGAAGCGTATGGTTAAAGTTTTCAAAGAGAACGTAGTGTAGATAGTTGACATTAGTGTAGAAGCCAAGAGGCGACACTCTACAACAAGGAATGGACAGTTATATTCTAGCTGGACGTATTTTCAGACTGCAGTTTAAACAACACCCCCTCCACTTCCCTGTTCTGTTCTGTTCACATCTATACACAATAATATTGACTTATACAACAGTTACCTTCTAACAAAACAGTTCTTTTTTTTCCCCTTTGGGTAATTGATTTATTGCCTTTTGACCTAGAGATAATTAGGAAGAGACCAAAAAGACTGATTTCATATTTGACAACTTTGCATGTTATACAACCGAGTGGGAGTCATGATGTCATAATCTATTAATGTCCATAGACAAATCAATGCATTAAGGAGACTCTTCTTCTTCTTCTAGCGTTTGCCCTTCTTCCGTAGCCAGTCAACAGCGTCAGGTTGAGCCTGATGTAAAGTTTCGAGACCTCCTTTGAATCTGGAGAGGTGGCAGTCGTTGACTATGTGGGTCATAGTCTGTCTGGAGCCGAAGGGGCAGTTCGGGTCGTCTCTGGCTCCCCAGTGATGGAACATAGCGGCGCACCGGCCATGGCCTGTTCGATAGCGATTGAGGAGGGCCCAATCATAACGTGCCAGGTCAAAGCCGGGTTGACGCTTGCAGGGGTCTGTGATGAGGTGTTTGTTCTTGACCTCAGCTGACTGCCAACTCTGTTTCCAAGAGACTGGAACAGAGAAGTTCAGTGTAGGCGTAGGGGACCAGATTGGGTGACGAGACGTCAAGCGTTGGACAGGGTGGGCGAAGATATCCGCGTACATTGGCAGGTCCAGTCGAGCGTAGACGTGGGAAATGAACTTAGATGATGCCGCATCCCGACGAATATCTGGCGGGGCGATGTTGCTAAGAACTGGCAGCCATGGAACCGGGGTGGAACTGATGGTTCCAGAAATTATCCTCATGGAGGAATATAATTTGGAATCGACCAAGTGGACATGAGGGCTACGGAACCATACTGGGGCATAGTATTCTGCAGTGGAATAGCATAATGCCAGAGAGGATGATCATAGTGTGGAAGCACTCGCGCCCCATGAGGAGTTGGCCAGTCTTGCAATGATGTGATTCCTCGCGCCCACCTTTGCTGCAGTTTTTATGAGATGTTCGTGAAATGACAGGGTGCGATCGAGAGTAACGCCAAGATAGACTGGCTGGGCTTCATGCCGGATTCTCGTATCGCCAAGGAGACTCTAATAGAAAAGCAGTCAGGTGGCAGGAGGAACTGAACCAGTCAACATCTCAATATCTGTTTCTGTGGGCCTTGGATACTCCTTGGCAATTTCAAGCATGTGGAAGGGCCCAAATTCATTCCCCATCACTAGGGCAAAAAATGAATCATGAAACTATCTGGGCCTCAGATAAGTCAAAGACAAATTCACTTGAACACCCTTCTGCTACTTTTCTCCAGTGAGGAGGTGGTAGAGAAATCAGTCATCAGAACACTGCTACGCTTGAACACTGTTCAAGGGCACTTGGATAGTGTCAGGGAAGATGATTCATCACCATGGAAAGCGATGGCCACATCACTGTGAGAGCTGTTGGTTACTCTGTGCATGTACAGTAATGTCTCCACAAGTCAAGTGGTCTTTGTCCAGGGCTTAAAAATGAGATCATTTCATAATTTTGAAGTATACCCCAAACTTGGCATAATTAACTGTACTTACACACCAAGGAGTCAATAATGACACACAAGAGTGTCTGGCCAAGGGCCCTACTCAGATGTTGTGAGGTAGCCTGCTGTCAGGAACAGCAAAGAACTCTCAAGAGAGACAACTAATTCCCAGAGAATCCCCCAGATCTACCATCTCCACCTACTATTATAGACCATACACTCTGAATTGTCCAAACCTGTGCCCAGCACCACTACTGCAAAGTTCTTTAATTCTTATTACAATAAGCCCCTTTGGGCATAATAAATCATCATCTAAAAGCCTTTATGATAACCCTCCTCACAGTCATCCCTTGGTGTTTTGTGAGGACCTTGGAATTCAACAAGGTCCTGGCTCAACTGTCAGTCATGGGTCCCCAAAGATGTTCCGGGCTCTAATGCCCAAGTCAGTTCTACCTCATGTCTTCCCTTCCTGGTTTTTAGGTCTGCAGTTCATTTCTCACTCGACATGAGGACATACTATAATTCTGATTTTTTTTTTTTTAATTTCCAGGGTTATTGCTGGGACTCAATACTGACACTACTAATGCATTTTCACTTTTTCTTTCTTTCTTTTCCTTTTTTTTTATTTTGATAGGGCAAAAGAAACTGAAAGGAGTGGGACAGATAGACATGGAGAGAGAGAGGAAGACACACACAGAGAGAGAGAGAGAGAGAGAAACCTGCAGAGCTGCTTCACTGATACTGAAGTTTCCTACCCCTGACCCTGTAAGTGAAAAACAGAGGCTTGAACCTGGTTTTCCCATGGTCTGTTTAGTCCATGTTGTCCTTTCTTCTATATCAACATTAACTCATCAAAGAAGAGGAAAGAAAACAGGAAAGCAAAGACATTTCCTTCAATGACACAGCATGGGATATAGGGCAGTCAACTGAAATCACCACATCCCACAGTCAGAGGCAAAGGAAGCTGGGAAATGTTTGCTCTGGGTGTCAGTTTGAGAGACAGACCTAGTTTCTTTTCTGAATGAAGAAAACAGCTATTAAAGGAAAAAAGATGTCACTTTTGTTTTGTCATAGTCGGTCACTTTTCTCTCACACATGTCAGAAACTGACTCTTAATTCTTTGATTTATTTATTTTTAAATTATCTGTATTTACTGGATAGATACCACCAGAAATGGAGAGAGGAGGGGCTGGTAGAGAGGGAGAGAGACAGAGAGACACCTGCAGCCCTGCTTCACCACTTCTGAGGCTTTCCCCCTGTGGGTGGGGACCCTGGGCTTGAGCCCTGCCCTTATGCACTGTAACATGTGCACTCAACCTGGTGCACCACTACCTGCCCCCCTGAATCTTAGTTCTTACAAGAGGAGATGAAACATGCAAATAACAAAGCCTCAGTACTCGTTAATTATCAGAACTCAGAGGAAACAGGGTTTCAGTGGAAAATACCTCACCAAAAGTCACACACTACGAATCTACAGGTATAAGTAATCACTGGTCCTTGTCCCAAGCCACTTATTATCCATCTAGTAAAGAAAAAATAAGAAAGAAAAAAAAAAGGAAGAAAGTAAGGAAGAAAGAAAGGGAACAAAACTCAAAATGAATGGTTTAGGGCAATATTTATCACACTGGAGTTCTAAAATCACCTACAGAATAATCTAGTATTTTTTAATTTTTATGACAAATGAGAACTCTGGTTTCTGCTCTTAAAGGGGCACACTTCTGTTAGGTGACTAGCAAGATGCAGCAGTTCTGGTTAACAGACCAGCAACCCACATGCACTCTTAGATCAAGAACTTAAGCCATCCCACTCAGCACTTGAGAAGTATACTTAGAACTTCACCCGACCCAAGGTCCAGCATGGCTTTCCACCTTCCTGCCACATCCTCAAGTAATGAGGGTGGAAGCATTGCCCCAGTAACCCCCAGCTTCCTAAGTCTCAGCTTTGCCATCTCCAACCAGCAGGATTCTCCTGGCAGCATCTCTCCTTAGCGTCTGTAATTTATCCCACTGAAAGAGCCCATCTAGCAAGTTTGCATGGTGCAAGTAATATCTCAGGTTAAAGAGAAAGGAGCAACAGACACAGTAGTTCCTGCTTCTGGCACTCATCTCAGAGCATCACACCCTGTAGACACAACTCACACTGTGGAGACCAGTGGCTGGGCCTCCATGCTACCATTCTGACTTGGCATATAAAAAAAAAAGATTTTCCATTTACTCTTCTTTCCTTCTAATTATGCTGCTCAATAGTTTGAAAAAAAATCACTTAAGGAAGTTATGAATAGATGCAGGATTCTATAATCACTAAATGCCATTTCATATTCAAAATTTGGAAAGACCTATAATTTCTCTAAACTTTGTGCCCACACTCGATTCCCTTGTGGTGAGCCTGCTGGAGTCTGTACTTTTAGACCCAACTCTAGGGCTTCAAAGGCTCAGAATCTTTGAGTGAGCTGTCAACACATCTGTCTTAATTGCATTTCCATCTGCTCATGCTGTGTGCACCTGTACTTGGCTGATTAGACAAGAACAAGGTGAAATGTATTCTGATACCATCTTTTTTAGTCAAAAGCAAGCATTTCTCAATTTTTTAAAAAAAAATTAAGAAAGCCCTAGAGGGAATATGCAAATCATGGGACAGAATTCACAGTGTTTTAGTCCTGCCTCCTATTTACAAACTGTCCCGATGGACATATCCTTCCTGTGATGTTTCTGAACCTGGGATTCTCCACTTGTCATTATGTCATTTGTTTGGTTCTTCACTCTGTAGCTATGACTATAAACAATGGCTGGCCAAGCGCTCTGTGAATATGAAAGTGCTATTGACGTAGATTCACATGTCGTGGGGGTTAAAGCATAAACCAAATTTTACAGAGCGTAGGATTCTTCTTTTTAATGACAGAGACAGAGAGAAATGAGAAAGAGGAGGTGAGGATGAGCGAGCAAGCTAGAGAGAGACATGCACAACATACTTCACAGTGGAGGACTCATACAATATAGGGTTTAGTTGTTCATCAAAAAGCCACATATGGCAAGTCCATATCCTTAAATTCCTCTCCGTGTTGGTGAGGAGACAATTGGGCCAGGAGAGAGAAAAGATTAATAGGTAATTAACTTTTTTTTAAATTTTCTTTCTTTTTTTAAAATATTTATTTTATTTATTTATTCCCTTTTGTTGCCCTTGTTGTTTTTTTTTATTGTTGTAGTTATTATTGTTGTTGTCGTTGTTGGATAGGACAGAGAGAAATGGAGAGAGGAGGGGAAGACATAGAGGAGGAAAGAAAGATAGACACCTGCAGACCTGCTTCACCGCCTGTGAAGCGACTCCCCTGCAGGTGGGGAGCCGGGGTTCAAATGGGGATCCTTATGCTGGTCCTTGTGCTTTGCGCCACCTGCGCTTAACCCACTGTGCTACAGCCCGACTCCTGGTAATTAACATTTTTAATGTACTGGTTAATCCTCCAAAATGTTTTAAATCTTCTAAAATGGATTAATGACTGCCCCTACTAAGCTGTTCCAGCCAGGCCAGGGGACATAGTGCTCAGACCAGTAAATGCAGCTGATCTGCAGCAAACAGAGCAAACAAATTCAGCATGAAATCACTGGTGATGCACAAGTTCCCACAATCAGTAGGAACCAGAGTACAAAGCATATTGGAGGGAAGAAGCATCCCTGGCTGTAGACTCACACTGGGAGACTTTCCAGCAAATGTACCTCATGACAAAGAAGACCTTGGAAATGATACAAGTTCGCCCTATGTAAAGAATTGATAGTGTAGACATATATGGGGAAACATTGATGGTGTAAACTTACATGGGGAGACACTGATGGTGGAGTTTTTATATGGGAGAGACATTGATGGTGTAGACATATGGGGAAGGTAGTGGGGTGTAGACTTATATGGGGAGGCATGGATGTTGTTGACTTATGTGGGGAAGTCTGAACACATGAGAAGGCATTGAATGAACTGTACACTGCTTATAGCAAGTAGGCAGTGGGAGGAGAGGGGAGAAGTGCCCCCAGATAAGAAGATGAAGAGAAAAGAAAGGAGGGAATCATGAAGAATAGAAAGAAAGTAGTCCAGGAACCCAGCATCTGTAGTTAGCATGGGTAAGAAATGAAGAGGCCATAGTATAGAGACCTGAGTATTAGTGTTGGGCTAACTTACTCCTGAGGTAATTCCATAGCACACTGACATAAAACTCACCCAAACTATGGATGAGCCAAGTCAAAGAAAGGTCTGCACTGACCTCATAAAGTTTTGAATTACAGATTCTCTACAGACAATATTAAATCTCACTTTGGATTCTAATGAATCCTTGCAATAGAGAGTGGTAATAATGCTATATCAAATGTGAAAAACCTGAAAAAGCTCATTGTATTTATGTATTGTCTTCAAATTTTGGGTCTACTCTCTTCCCTAATTCAGCTACCTAGTCCTCTGCCCAGACAATACTTTTAGTCCACTTGCATGTTAGCTATCAAGCTCAGGCAAAAAATGACTAAAGTCATGGGCCCCTAGGAACATACGTAAAATAGACTTGCTGGCTTGCTTTCACCCTATGATCCTTATTATCACCTGCTCTACTCCTATTTTTTGGTTTCTGTTCATTAAACATTCTGCCCCACTTTATATCGTGCTGCCTTTCAGTCACCAAGTTTCAGACACTACTATGATTCCATCCCAACTTCCCTGGACAGATAACCATGGCAGTGTGTCCCAGGATCTCACCTACCCAGAGCCCAACCCAACTAGGGAAAGACAGAGAAACAGGCTGGGGTGTAGATCCACCTGCTAATGCCAATGTCCAGAGGAAAAGCAATTACAGAAGCCAGAACTTCCATCTTCTGCACCACATAAAGAAAGTGGGTCTATACTCCCAGAGGGGGAGAAATGTTAGGGGTGAGATGACCAGAGGGCTCCTTCAGGACCCAGAAAGAGAAGAGGAAAGAGAGAGAGAGAGAGAGAGAGAGAGAGAGAGAGAGAGAAGGAATGGCATTCAGAAGTAACTTTTTTCTTTCTTTTTAAAATTTTTTAAATTATCTTTATTATTGGATAGAGAGAGCCAGAATTTGAGAGGGAAGGTGGTGATAGGAAGAGAGAAAGAGAGACACCTGCAATACTGCTTCACCACTCCTGAAGCTTTCCCCCTGCAGGTGGGGGCTGGGAGCTCAAACCAGGGTCTTTGCACATTGTAACATGTGCACTTAACTAGGTGCACCACCACCTGGTCCCAACATTCAGAAGTAGTTGTAGGTATAGATGTGACTTAGAAAGGAAGAAAAGGCAGGACAATTGAAAAAAAATGGAAACACACACAAACACACACACACACACACACACACACACACACACACACACACACACAGTCTATATATGGCCAAATATAGACAGATAATAGTAGAAATAATACCCAACCCATGTCTGCAACCTTGGGAGAACTAGTATAGCTTCCAATGGAAGGGTTTGGGACACAGAACTCTGGTGGTGGGAATGATGCAGAACTGTACCCTTGGTACCTTATATTGTGTTAAATCAACATTAAGTCACTCATAAAATAAAAATTAAATAAAATATAATAGTCAAGGAGAAATATCTTAAGAATATGTTATACTTGGTAATTTGTGATAGAGACTAAAATAAACCAAATTTCATGGGTAATTTCTGGATTAGCAGTGTATAAAGGCAGAGATTTTTAGGATATCCTAAGGAATTTTCTGTAATTCCTTCAATATAGTTATTATTATTTTTTTAAATACTGTATTAATGAGAAAGATAGAAGGAAAATAAAGAACCAGTCATCACTCTGGCACATGTGCTGCCGGGGATTGAATTCAGGACCTCATGCTTGAGAGTTCAGTGTTTTCTCCACTGCACTATCTCCCTGACCAGTCAATATAGTTTTTAATAATAACTTTAAAAGATAGGCTTTTTGAATGCCAATAACTGAAACAGACATTTACTATATTACAAAAAATTGTATGTGGGTGTGTATGTAGGTATATGTGTGTGTGTGTGTGTGTATGAGTGTTTGTGAAGCAGCTGCTGTGCTCACAGATTTTCCAAGACATGGGATGTTTGTAGATCAAAGCTGGAAAGAAAAAAAAAAAAAAAGGCCCCACAGGAATTCCAGAGGCTGGGCAGAGAAGCAAGAGCTAAGATCCTACTGCAGCTACTAGCATGGGCCCTTTAAAACGATATAGATGAGTATGCCTCTATCTGCATCTTTTTCTGTCCAGTCTTAGTATCTTTAGCTGAGTTTCTTCTAAGTACCAGACATTCTGATTAGCACTGCTAATCGGAATATGAAGATGGATGAGGAAGGGCACCAGAGGGGCCAGGTGGTGGTGCACCTGGCTAAGTGCACACATTACAGTGCACAAGGACCCGGGTTTAAGCAAATCCTCGTCCCCACGTGCAGAGGGAAAGCTTCAGGAGTGGTGAAGCAGGGCTGCAAGTGTCTCTCTGTTTCTCTCCCTCTCCATCTCCCCCTCCCCTCTCAACTTCTGGCTGTCTCGATCCAATAATAAATAAAGAGAATTAAATTTTTTTTTTTAAAAAAGGAAGGATACCTGTCTTCATAAACAATATACACCAATACAGAGATTGAACACACTGTCTTACTGATGGAATACATCCATTGACTAGTATCAACTAATTCTTTTGTTTTTTTTAATCGCCAGGGTTATTGTGGGTTATTGCTGGGTCTTAGCGCAAGACTCCAGTATCCATGGGGATTTTTTTTTCCTGTTTCTTTCATTTATTTATTTATTTATTTATTTTCCCTTTTGATGCCCTTGTTTTTTATTGTTGTTGTAGTTATTATTGTTGTTGTTACTGATGTCTTCGTTGTTAGATAGCACATAGAGAAATAGAGAGGGGATGGGAAGACAGAGAGGGGGAGAAAAAGATAGACACCTGCAGGTCTGCTTCACTGCTTGTGAAGTGACTCTCCTGCAGGTAGGGATCCCGGGGCTCAAACCAGGATCCTTAGGCCAGTCCTTGTCTTAGCACCACCTGCACTTAACCCACTTCGCTACCACCGAACTCCCTCTTTCTTGTTTTATAGAAGTAAGAGACAGAGAGGAAGAGAGAGTTGGGGAGACACCTGCAGGCCTGCTCTACCCTTCGTGAAGCTTCTCCCCCTGCAGGCAGACACTGTGGATGTCAGCCCCCTTCCTCACTGTAACATGAGCCCTTTACCAAGTGATCCGACATTTTTGGCCCATCACATAGGATTTCAAGAGTCAAACAAACAAACAAACAAACAAACACAGAGAACTGACGTTTCTGAGAGCCCTACGTCTGTAGGGAGAAGCTTCATGAATAGATGAGTAGCACTGCAGGTCCCTGTGTGTCTCCCCTTTCCCTCTTGACTTCCATCTCTACTCAATAGATACTAATGTATTAGACAAACATAGAAAAGATTACAACTTGGACATGAACTGCTTATGGACTAAAATATCAGCTGAAATGTAGAGCTTAGTCAGGTAAGTCAAGTAAAGGCAGGGAGGAGTGTTCGAGGTAACAAAAGGAGGGAACTCAGCCTTCAAAAGCATACAGAACCCTGGCCAGGGATGAAACACACAGGTAAGACCACATGCTATGTAACAATAATGCCTGAGTTCCATAACTGATAAAGTATTTGCTGAAAGTGTGATCTGATCTCAAGCTCACCCCCCCCCGTCTCCACCCTAAAATAACTAGGTTTACTTCCATAAAAGCAATTGGTTTTACATCATAGAAGAGTGAAGCAAAATGTTGATGGTACTGTAATTTCCTTGTTTCTAACCAAACAAATACCATCTCACACCCTGTAATTTATGCCATCTTCTCTTTTGTGTTGTCAGTATTTGTGGGGCAGAGATTTGAATCTACCTTTTCATCAACCATCTGATTGGATCTCATGACTTTAAAGCAATGACCTTGTCACAGGGTGAAAAGAGCTTCCATTGCTGAGCTACTAGATTTCAAGGATGTAAAAGAGAGGAGAGATAGAGAGATAGATAGATAGGTAGGGAGAGAAAGAGAGAGAGAGAGAGAGAGAGAGAGAGAGAGAGAAGAGAGAATGGCCCACTGTTGAGGAATTTGCTCTTCCTGATGGTGACCTAAGTGAACTAGGGGACAGAATCATAATCAGCACATGGCTGGCATCAACTTGACATCAAGTCAAGAGCACAGGACAGTCATATGCAAATCACCAGGGATGGGGGCTGTAGGAAGTTACTGAAATGAGTGTCTGGAGGAAATCACCCTCCTCTCCTGCCTATCTTCTACTGTATCCTGCTGCTGTTCCCCAGGGCCACAAGTGTAGGGGCTGAACACTTCAAACCACACTTCAGTACTGGGGCCCACCATCATGGCTACCCATGGCCCATCTTTGCCCCTTGGCGTGTACTGCCTCCATGGTTCTCACGTACCTACATACACCTGCAGTGTAATAAATGTCCTGTTCATTAACCCCCAGCAGAGCCACCAGAAGACTGTCCTTTCTCATTACTATTCTGAATGCCGCTGAATTCGTGGGTGACTGCCACCTGCACTTCTGTGCTTTTGATTTTGTCCTTATTCCTTTCTCCTCATTAAGATGACAATCAAGCTTCAATTCTCAACCTTAAGAATACTGACAAAAGACATTGTGAATATGCTGGATCAGCATCCAGTGGTAGAAGAGACAGAGGCAGAAAGTTTCATAGGAACCAGGGGACACTACCAGGAGTATATGATACCAAAGCTTAAAACCCACGGGAGGTGGCTGGGGTGGGGCAGGGGGAGGGATAATTCACTCTAAATGTCACACATTTGAGATTCAAGCAGGTGCTTAATATTGACATAGCACTTGTTGTAATCCATCCTAGATCATTCTGCTTTCCTCAAATCACAGTAGGTCAAGGAGCTGGAATAGTTGTGCTAGAAGCTGTTTATTCAATAAATTGCTACACAAGGTTTAATCAGAAATTTGGGGCCTTGGTTGATTAGAACATACAATATAGCCTCTAGATGGAAAAATCCTCTGAGAGTTTCTCTTAAGAGAGGGTGATTGCAGATTCATTACACATTCTTGTTTATTGATATTTAATTGAGGTCCTGTATCAAAATCAGGAAATATGGAAACACCTTGAAATTTAATTTTCTGTTTGATTTATTTTGGACAGAGGCAAAAAGAAATTCAGAGAAATGGGGAAGATAGAAAAAGTGACACCTGCAGCACTGCTTCACCCACCCATGAAGCTTCCCCCCTGCAGGTGGGAAATAGAGGCTTGAACCCGAGTCTTTGTGTATTGTAATGTGTGCACTCAAGCAAATGCACCACCACTCAGGCAATCACCTTGCCATATTTTTAAAAAATATTTTATTTATTCATGAAGAATGTTAAATGCTAGGGAGAGAGAAAGAGAGAGTGAGAGAGATTGAGAGAGGGAACCCGACATTACTCTGGTACATGTGCTGCCAGGGATTGAGCTCCAGACCTCACTCTTGAAAGTCCCACACTTTATCCACGGAGTCACCTCCTGGACCACCCCACCTTGACATTTTTAGAAGATCAACGTGATTCATTGCACTGCAGTTTAACAAGTACTGACACAGAAGAATAAAATAATAGATACAAGCCTTCTTCCCTCTGATCCTGTGTGAAAGATGCAGGACGTCTAAGATAAGAAAAAAACAGAGTATCTGGGAATTCCTAGCCCTGACAACTTGCCCCAAGTTCTGTGGTGATGAACAAGCATGGAAAAAACACCAAGAGTTGCAGAGCTACTCAGCATTAGAGCAGGACACCTGTTTGCCCAGTGCTGCCACATGTCAGAACTAAGAATGCTCAAATGAACCAGTATCCTAGTGGTTGTTCTGATCAACATAGAATAATAGAGATGGTGTTGGATTCTCCAGCACAAGGTCTCCAGCACAGTGCAAGCCATCAAGTGTGTTCCAGTGAGTTCCAGTTCTCCAGCTCAACCTCTCCTCTCCTTTCCCGTCTTTCTCTGTCTCCCTCACTGACAGACACACCTTCAACAATTAATAATTGCAAAGGTTTGAATAATTGAAGCATTTATTAAAACATTACTAGCAAGGAGATTCAGTGAGCTTATGGCCTATTTCAACACTTCAATGTGTTTAACCATCATTACAAGAGAGGTTGAATTACTATTATCTTTGAGTCAAAAACATCAGGGCACAATATCAAGACCTGAATGACTAAAATGGAGGAGACAGAGAAGTAGCTTCTCAGAAAGATACAAAACATTTAAAAAATACTTATTTGAAATGGTGTCAGGAGCAAAAATCTGACAGTATCCAAAAATGGTCTTTAGCTCAGATAATCACTGAAGTGAAAAATTACACCTGGTAATTGCACCTGGTAAGCTCTCTTATCCTCTCATTTCTCCCCACCTGCTCCCCCACCCACATACAAGAGAACAGGAGAGGAGGAGGGACTTCTGACTAATAAAAAGAATGTGTCCCTTTATCCTTTGGTAGGAATCTTCTCTTTTATTTATCATCCTCAAGAGAAAGATGACAAGGTAAGGGCCATAATTTATACTCTTATTTCTAAACTGGGTTGCCTCGTACTTTTTTCAAAGACTTTTTCAAGCCAAATTGCCTCACTAAGCTTTCATTGGTGTCCTGTTTCTTGGAAATAGACCTTAAGAACAAAATTTATCCCATTAGCAGGAGCTAAACACAGCAGTATGCCCTTAAAAGACTTCCAGATTCTTTTCCTTTCAATCTTCTGAGACTTTTGACAACATCATCTTCTCATTACTCTCAACGTTTCTCAATGTATATTTCCTCACTAATTGGAATCTTCCCAAATTCCACATCTAGCAAAATGGTCCCAGTTTTCCAAAGGCTTTCTCAGTGATGCTGACAAGGGAACCTTCTTCTCCCACTGGTCAGCTTGTTAAGGAACTCTATTAATAACCAAGATGTCTGAAGCTGAGGCGGGTGGAGGAGGAGCAGGCCAGGAGCTGAGATCTTTCTGATAATTCTGGCCCCAATCAAAGGGACGGTACAAGTTTATACAGGGGGTGTAGGCTGGAGAGCAAAAAGCTTCATTAGGGAAACAGAGGCTGTAAGGTTAAGGGGTGGGACTTGAACCCCATGGCTCAGGGTCTGGTTGCCTGACCAGGTTACTGTTATCTTTCCTGAGGAGCTGTGTCTGGGAAAGCTTAGCCTCAGCATAAGATACACCACGGGGGGAGGAGGGGGTGCCTCTTAGGAGGGCAGAAGCTAGTCAGGGTCATGATAAGCAATTAAAGACAAAGAATGGAGGTAAACTTGGTTACTACAGATACAGGTTGGCACATCCGCTTTTATTTCTATATATTACTATATATATATATATATATATATACACTATATAGAAATATATTACTATATATATATATATAGTAATATATAGTATATATTACTATATACTATATATATATAGTAATATATAGTATATATTACTATATACTATATATATATAGTAATATATTTCTATATATTACTTTCTGCACCCTCTGCTCTGAGTTGGGTTCTACTCGGGAAAGAAAGAAAGAAAGAAAGAAAGAAAGAAAGAAAGAAAGAAAGGAAGGAAGGAAGGAAGAAAGAAAGAAAGAAAGAAAGAAAGAAAGAAAGAAAGAAAGAAAAGAGAAGCCTATCTTCCATTCACAAACAGCCTGGGTGGCAGAGTTTTCTAGCTTCCTATTAAAGTCCTTTGCATTTGGCAATAGGTCTTTTATTTCTCCCCAAGGCTCCTGCTGAGGCGATCTATACAGGGAGACAGAGTGGAGCTGCAGGACATCATTTCAAATTCCTTCTACTCTAGGTGTTAGTATATCTACAAATAAGACATACTCTCCCCCACCTCCAGGGATAAAGCAACTCTGCCTCCAGGCAGTCACTAACGTTGCCTGGAAAACCACTGTACAACCTCAAAAAAAAAAGTCTTATCTTTAAAGAGCCTGTCTGTACAGGCTAGGGGAAAAAAAAAGTAATAGCCACAGGCCCTTTGGAATATAACTAAAATATGCCTACTAGCTATCTACAAAATGAGTATCCCCCCAACTCTTCATCTGCACTATTCCAGCATTTAAGTTCACAATTGATCAACAATTTGTTTGGCCTTGTATGTTAACTCTCTTTTTAGCCACCAGGTTCCAGATGCCAGCAGGATGCCAACCAGACTTCCCTGGGCAGACAATACCACCAGTGTGTCCTAGAGCTCCACTTCCCCAGAGCCCTGCCCCACTAGGGAAAGAGAGAGACAGGGTGGGAGTATGGATAAACCTGTCAACGCCCATGTTCAGTGGGGAAGCAATCACAGAAGCCAGACCTTCCACCCTCTGCACCCCATAATGTCCCTGGGCCCATGCTCCCAGAGGGATAAAGAATAGGAAAGCTATCAGGGGAGGGGGTGGGATATGGAGTTCTGGTGGTGGGAATTGTGTGGAGTTGTACCCCTCTTATCCTTTGGTTTTGTCAATGTTTTCTTTTTATAAATAAATAAAAATAAAGAGCCTGTACCTCTACATGTCATTAGAATTCTTCAAAAAATAAGAAGGCAAAATCAACTAGATACTTTGCATTCCTGGGTGGGAGCAAGACTCAGATGATAAAACTCAGTGTCAGAAAGAAGGAAACGATATTTTTTTAAAAGAAGACTCCCCAAAGTGAACAACAGATAGCTTTATTTATTTATTCGTTTGTTTTTGAGAATATGATGTTTCCTTTTATTAAATGAAGAAACAGAGGAGAGTTCATGATTTTGTAACATAAAATAAAAAAACATCATGGGGGTGGTGAGGGGGGAGGAGAGAGCACAGATATTTAAACTCAGAGACAGCAAATGTCCTAATGAACTCTAAGAATCAAGCAAACAGACAAAAAATAGATTTATTAAAGCCAGTTTAGGTACAGGGGATTGGAAGGAAGTACTTCTTCCTGCAAATGATTTTAGATTTTTGTATCTCAGGGACTAATAAATACAATGATGCTATAGGTTCTCTCTCCAAAAACAAACAAATAAATCCTTAAGCCTACTTGAAGAATCTTCAAAGAAATGTAGGGAGCTAGAGAAAGGACCTGAGTCTTTGTGTAAGTATGGATTCAGTACTTGCTAGGGGACATGGCAGCAGACACATTTTTAAAAAATAAATCAATCTTTATTTTTTTAAAAAAAAATTATTATCTTTATTTATTGGATAGAGACAGCTAGAAATCAAGAGGGAAGGGGGTGATAGAGAGAGGCAGAGAGACACCTGCAACACTGCTTCATTACTTGCAAAGCTTTCCCCCTGCAGGTGGGGACAGGAGGCTCAAATCTGGGTCCTTGCGCATTGTAATATGTGCACTCAACAAGGTGCACCACCACCCGGCCCCATCAGACATAATTTTAAGAGAGATGGATTCATAAAGGTTTATATGAAACCCCAGCAGCTACAGTGGTCATTTTTACTTAAAAAACACAAGATTTTATTATTTTTATTTTTTAATTATCTTTGTTTATTGGACAGAGACAGCCAGAAATCGAGAGGGGGAGAAGGGATATAGAAAGGGAAAGAGACAGAGAGACACCTGCAGTTCTGCTGCACCACTTGGAAAGTGAACAAGTCCTGGCCCTCTCAACTTACATTGAAAATGGATTCCAGAAGAATTTAAAGACGGGTCCGGTGCTGTCTTTGTTGATCTCACAGCAGCCTATGACACGGTCTGGCACCGTGGTCTCCTAGTCAAGATCTCAAGATGCCTGCCTCCATGGGTGGCCAACACTATATCATTTCTTCTCCAAAACAGAAGATTCCGGGTGCATCTGGGTGACAAGTCTAGCAGATGAAGACTTGTCTCAAGTGGCCTCCCCCAGGGCTCTGTTCTGGCTCCTACGCTATTCAATATTTACATCAATGACCTCCCAGAAACTTCTTCAAGGAAGTTCATCTACTCCGATGACATCTGCTGTGCAACTCAGGCATCCAAGTTCGACATCCTCGAGGAAACACTCATGAAAGACATGTCTCTGATATCTGATTACTGTAAAAAATGGCGACTAATCCCTAGCACTGCAAAAAACGGTATCATCTGTTTTCCATCTACACCATGCCTCGGCCTCGCGTGAGCTTAATGTGCAGCTTGGCGATACGAGAATCCGGCATGAAGCCCAGCCAGTCTATCTTGGCATTACTCTCGATCGCACTCTGTCATTTCACAAACATCTCATAAAAACTGCAGCAAAGGTGGGCGCAAGGAATCACATCATTGCAAGACTGGCCAGCTCCTCATGGGGCGCGAGCGCTTCCACACTACGATCATCCTCTCTGGCATTATGCTATTCCACTGCAGAATACTGTGCCCCAGTATGGTTCCGTAGCCCCCATGTCCACTTGGTCGATTCCAAATTATATTCCTCCATGAGGATCATTTCTGGAACCATCCGTTCCACCCCGGTTCCATGGCTGCCAGTTCTTAGCAACATCGCCCCGCCAGATATTCGTCGGGATGCGGCATCATCTAAGTTCATTTCCCGCGTCTACGCTCGACTGGACCTGCCAATGTACGCGGATATCTTCGCCCACCCTGTCCAATGCTTGACGTCTCGTCACCCAATCTGGTCCCCTACGCCTACACTGAACTTCTCTGTTCCAGTCTCTTGGAAACAGAGCTGGCAGTCAGCTGAGGTCAAGAACAAACACCTCATCACAGACCCCTGCAAGCGTCAACCCGGCTTTGACCTAGCACATTATGATTGGGCCCTCCTCAATCGCTATCGAACAGGCCATGGCCGGTGCGCCGCTATGTTCCATCACTGGGGAGCCAGAGACGACCCGAACTGCCCCTGCGGCTCCAGACAGACTATGACCCACATAGTCAACGACTGCCACCTCTCCAGATTCAAAGGAGGTCTCGAAACTTTACATCAGGCTCAACCTGACGCTGTTGACTGGCTATGGAAGAAGGGCAAACGCTAGAAGAAGAACTTGGAAAGCTTTCCCCCTGCGGGTGGGGGCTGGGTGCTTGAACCAGAGTCCTTGCGCACTGTAACATGTGTGCTGTAACATGTGCACTCAACCAGGTACACCACCACCACCATCGGCCCCTCAACACAAGATTTTGAAATAAGCTGTAAGTATGGGAAAGAGACTGACTGTTGGACTGTTTAGTAACTTTAAATATAAAATGGACTATTCGGGGCAGGGGAGACAGCATAATAGTTCTGCCAGTGGCTTTTCATGCCTGAGGCTCTGAAGTCCCAACTTCAGTCACCTACACCATCATAATGACGATCTCTCTTTCTCTCTCTCTCTCTCTCTCTCTCTCTCTCTCTCAATCATTAAAATGCAATGCATTTTAAAAATACACAAATGGACTATCTTATGGGATTTACACAGGTTAGCAGAGAATATACTTCCAGGCCCTAAAGTATTACAGGTCAGGGTCAGGCAGTGGCATACTCAGAATAGACATATTACAGTTCACAAGGATCCGGGTTCAAGTCACTGGTTCCCACCTGCAGGGCTAAAGCTTCCAGAGCAGTGGGGCAAGGCTGGAGCTGTTTCTCTTCCTCTCATCATCTCTGTCTGCCTCGTCTCAATTTCTCTATCTCTATCCTATAAATAAATTAATACTAATTACTTAATCACTACCTTCCCAATTGCTTAGGATTGCTTCACAATCCTAAGAATTCTTTTTTTTTAATTTTTAAAATATTTATTTATTTTCCCTTTTGTTGCCGTTTGATTTTTTTCATTGTTGTAGTTATTATTGATGTCATCGTTGTTAGTTGTTAGGACAGAGAGAAATGGAGAGAGATGGGGAAGACAGAGAGGGGGAGAGAAAGATAAACACCTGCAGACCTGCTTCACCACCTGTGAAGCGACTTCCCTGCAGGTGGGGAGGGAGCTGGGGGCTTGAACTGAGATTCTTTACCCTGATCCTTGTGCTTAGAGCCACCTGGGCTTAACCCGCTGCACTACCCCCCAACTCCCAATCCTAAAAATTCTAAGAGGCCTTGTGCTATGATGGACAGAGAAGGAAGCAAGTGAGGAGATAAGGACAATTCTAGGATGCTTTCACTCGTGTGTGGGATACAGAAAAATGAACACAGGAATGTGGGGGGAAAAAGTCAGCCTCTATCTAAGACTGTGAGAGAACTAGAGTGTTTATGGGGCTGGGGGGGGCACAAATCTCTGGTGATGGGAGGTGTGAGAAAAAAAAAACACCAAAAACTATACTGGAAAGCATTACTCAGTAAAGAAAAACAAATTTAAAAGTATGCTAGAGATTTATGAAAGAGAGAGAGAGAGAGAGAGAGGATTTTCATCTAGAAAGGAGCAGCGCCAAGATTCCACATAAGCAATACACCACTGATCTCGAGACACCAAGGTATCACCTCTTCTGTTTCCCAGTCTTACTGATAAGTAAACTTTCAGCACTTTTACTATTAAATCTGTGGGAAAGAATTTTGAGACAGTGTAGACAGCTGTGGAATAGTAATCATTTCACTCTAATCATCTTTTCCAACATTCCAAAAATGTTCATATTAGTTTTGGGTTAAAATTGCTGGGGAGAATTCATTCATTATCTTCTGAATACTTTTACAAGATTAAGGAAATTTATTCTTAATAGCTTTTGGTAAACTTATTAAGGAAATTTATTCTTAATAGCTTTTGGTAAACTTATTTCTAAATTCAAGTTATTTATTTTTGTCATTTTGGGATAGGTTCTAAATAAAGCTAAGTTGCAGACTTGAAAGATTAAGATTATACCAACTGATTGTATCTTTTCAATAAGATTTGCAATACTCTGAACCTACAGATTTGTGTAAGTATTAAATTGTTATGCAACTTTTGGAGAGCATTACATTAAAAAAAATCACTATGATAAAGACAGAAAAAAAGAAAGTAATATGGGAGAGAGACAGAGAGATACCAGCAGCGAGCCCCTTTACTTGTGAAGCTTACCCTTGCAGGTGGGGATTGGGGACTTGAACCTGGGTCCTCAGGCATGCTAACTCCCGCAATTTACTGGTTGTGCCACGCCCTCTCCATTTCATCATTTTTATATATGAATGTGTTTCTCTCTGCACTCCTAAAGCCTTACGCTAATGTGAATCAATAAAGTTGTTTTAAAAGAATAAATTTTTATTATGTATTTTTCTGACAGTGTGTTAGTTTGAAATACTTAAAAAATAATGTCCTTATAAATAATAAAATAAATGTATTTATATATTAAAATACATTGCATTATAAATTGAAACTGTTAGGTGAGAGGTCAATATTTATATATTGAATTGAATTTGGTGACTGTTCTTTTATTTTATTCAGATTGCTTCACTTAGGGGGCCAGGTGGTGGCACACCTGGTTAAGCACACACATTACAGTGTTCGAGCCCCCAGTCTCTACCTGCAGGCTTCACAAGAGGTAAAGCAGGGCTGCAGGTATCTCTCTCTCTCCCTCTCTATTTCTCCATTCCCCTTGACTTCTCTCTGTCTCTCTCCAATAATAAAATAAAATAAAATAAAATAAACTATTTCTTTGTTAAAAAAATCACTTGACATGAGCAGAGTGATGGTATACCCAGTAAATTATACATGTTACCTGTGTGCAGTGGCCTAGAGTTCAAGCTCCTGGTCTCACCTGCAGGATAGGAAGCTTCATGAGCAATGAAGCAGTGCTGCAGGTGTCTTCTTTTCTCTCTCCCTCTGTAATATACTTATGTATTGTATAGAGTCAGAGAAGAAGTCCAGAGGGAAAGCAGTCATAGGAAGGGAGAGAGAGACAACCATCGTACTGCTTCATTGCAATGAATTTCCAGGGTCAGGGGCTTGAAAGTACAGGGTAATATGTATGGTCAACTTTGTGTGCCTTCTTCTGGCTCTTCTCTCTCTCTCTCTCTCTCTCTCTCTCTCTCTCTCTCTCATTATATTTATTTACTTATTGGATGGAGACAGCCACAAATCGAGAGGAAGGGGGGACAGAGAGAGGGAGAGAGACAGATATCCGTATCCCTGCTTCACCACTTGAAAAACTTTCCCCCTCCAGATGGGGACAGGGGGCTTGAACCCAGGTCCTTGAGCACTGTAACATGTGCATTCAACCAGGTGCACCACCACCCAGCCTCACCCCTTCTTCTCTACCACCCCTGCCTCTCTAATTTTTTCTATGTCTATAACAAGGAAAGCTATTTTTTAAAAAGGTTTACTTGTTGTTTATGAGAGAGAGAGAGAGAGAGAACGAACCACACCACAAAACCAAAACTGCCCACAGGGCAGAGATAGGGCTCCAAACTGTTTTGATCATTTAGGAAAACACTGCTGGTTTCATTTGTCAAATAGAATATTTATTCAATTACTTCATCTCTAATTAAACAAATATACAGAATAATGTATTGCATTGCAATCTTAAGTAGTCATTATATCTAATAAATGATAAAATGACTAGATCAACCTATTTTTAGTAAAGCCAGAACATTATCTCAGGTCCTCCAGATACCAACCTTAGAGATGTGTCTAGAGACTAATTCAGTGGTATGGGGAGAAAGAAGCAAAAATATAGCCACAGACTTAGAAACTTAGGAAGTCATGACAAAACCCATTTATTTGAACAATAAATAGCATTTGAAGTATTTGACACGTGGTTGATATTATGCATGTAAAGACATTACAAATTCCCAACTTAGTAGCAACAACAAATTAAAAACTGGGCAAAAGCCTGAATAGACACTTGTAAACATGCATACATACAGTTGGTCCAAAGTCACATAAAAATTACTCAGTGTTGCTTTTCCTTAGGGAAATGCACATCAAAACCACTATCACCTCACACTAGTATGAATACCTACAATGAGAAGATTAGAAACAAGTGTTGGGAGAGTCCAGCGGTAGCATGGCAGGTTAAGCACACATGGTGCCAAGCGCAAGGACCAACTTAAGGGTCCCAGTTCAAGCCCCTGGCTCCAATCTGCTGGGGAGTCACTTCACAGGTGGTGAAGCAGGACTGCAGGTGTCTATCTTTCTCTCCCCCTCTCTGTCTTCCCCTCCTCTTTCCATTTCTCTCTGTCTTATCTAACAATAATGACATCAATAACAACAGCAATAACTACAACAATTAAAAGCAACAAGGGAAATAGAAGGGAAAATAAATAAATATAAAAAAATTAACAAAAAAGAAAAAGAAACAAGTGTTGGTGAGGATGTGGAGAAAAAGGAACCTTAGTCCACAGTGAGTAGAAATGAGAACTTGTGCAACCTCTGAGAAATGATACAGATTTTTTAAAACCCCCAAATTAAAAATCCCAGACAATCTAGCAATGCAACCATGAGACATTTAGTCAAAGAATTGCGAAACACTAATTCAAAAGGGTCTTCACACTACTATGTTCATGCCAGCATTCACCATTCCCAAAATAGGAACTCAGCCTAAACTCTCAAAAGCAGATACATGTGGTGGGCATATTAATGGAATATCACTCAGCTGTTCAAAGACGATGAAATTAAAAAGCACTTTTCGAAACCATGTAGACGGAACTTGTGATAATTACTCTTGGGAAAATAAGTTGAAAAGTAAAAGTAGCTGCTAGATATTTCTACTCATGTGTAGGAAAACAATAACAAAAGCAAACAAAGAGACAAATCACACCAAACACTTCCTCTTGTACTTAGTGAAAATCTGGAGTCAGATAACTAACTTAGCTGGCAGAGAGCCTGTTTGACCACACAGGCTTTGATAAAGAGATTTTGCAGGGAATTCACAATTTCTGGGCTTAAAGAGCACTGTAAAAGAGGATGAACCCCTGCTCTTCTTTGTGCAAAATTTAACAGGGACTAGATTCATGATATCTTGGTCAATAATCAATACAGACTGAAGACAGGAGTTTTGTTCTTTCCAACTTATGTCAGAGATTGCATTACCAGTGTCAGGAACAAGCAATGAAACTTTCCCCTCCACTGTATCCTTACGGTCATGTTGACCCCCCCCCCCCCCCCCCCGGACTGTGGAAGATCAGACAAGTGTGAACTGAGGCAGTTAAGACTCCACTGTCACACACAGCCCATGGATGAATTCTTAACAGCAACAACAAAGGATTCAAAGTACAACGAAGATATTTAAACACTGGCCTGAGTTGGATTCCAGAAAACAGTACCCTACTCATGAAACCATAAAATGATCATATAGCTAAATTTGCCTCAAAGCAGAGTTTTTTGTTTTTTTTTTTTTAAGTGTGGAAAACCCCACAAGATGGGATTTCTAGAGAAAAATTTCACAGCCAGCTGGAGTCAACCTTTTACTAAACTATTTGGAATAATATTAATAATATTCAAGTTAAATAAAATTTTTGGAAAATAGGACAATATAACTTATAACTTGTTTTCTCACATGTAATTTTATAGTGACAATTATAAATGCCACCATACAACTCAAATGTATATGTAACTCATATGGCTGATCTTGGGAAAAACTTAGTTATCAGAGTAAAGAATAAAAAGTTACTGGAATAGGTATTTCTCTCCTCTCCTCTCCTCTCCCAGGTCAACTAGGAATACCAAAGAAGACCACCAGGGACTACAACAAGGCAGGACTAGAACAACTTCAGGAACCCGCCAAACCACTGGTGAGTGCAAACACGTGTGGCTCGTGGACAGGGAGGAGCCTAAGGAGAGATTGAGCAGCTGGTAACAGTCTCACAGTTTACCAGTGAGGTACCACTTCCAGTCTGCTTTCCCAACAAAAAAACGGCTAAAGGGAGGAAAGGACTCCCCTAAAAGTCACCAAACACAACTGTGAGTCTCCATTGCTACTGCCATTAGAGGCTGGAGCATCAGGGGGAAGGCCCTCTGTTGACATCTTGGAACAGAGACCTGACCAGGAAACTCAGGAGAAGAGCTACACCTTGGTGGCCTAGCAATGGGGCTGTATAGTGGAAGCCTTTCCATGTTCTTTTCCTGATGAAAACTTGGTGAATAATTGCCTCAGACACTACAGACTATAAACAGGACTTGTTTAGAAACTCACAGGGCCCAGCAGTGCTGCCCAGCTTGACAGAGAAGCTGAATTCAGCCTGAAGCTTTGGATCCTTGTGGTGTGAAAGTCTCTTCACATAAGAACTGTGCTATCTCTTCCACACCCTGATTTATCTCTTGGTCAGGAGTGAGTGATTCAGCTAAGAAGCCTACTTATAGTTTAAAAGCCCTCAGGCTCCCATAGTGTAGAGCCTCTGTGCTCCAACTGAGGGATTGAAATAATATTGAAACAACTGTTAATTTCCACAACTGTGTACTCTTTAAGTACATTCCTTAGACACAAGTCAATCCAGGAAATAGTGATCAGTAATTTGAAAAGTACTGAGAAAGGAACCCCATCACATACTGTATAGAATGGTTAAACCAACAAGAAGAAATATTGGAGAAATGAACCAGGACAAGAGTCCAGCTAAAAGCCCCTGAATGTTTGAAGCACAAAATTGTGTGGACAACGTGCAAATGTTTGTTAAGGGAATAGTCACAGGAGTGAGTAAAGAGTTTGAAAGAATTGTTATCAGAAATGCAGAAAAAACAAATGAGACTCTGGAAGAAAACACTAATTATCTCAAGGTTATTAGAGAGCTGAAAGCTGAAAGCTGAAATAGCTGAACTAAGAACACAACTAGCTGAACAAGCTAAAACAGTACTAGAACAGGGTAACAAAACAGATGAACTCCAGAAAACAGAAACAGCCTCATTTATTCCATTCTCTCTCCAGAAAAGTGGAGAGAGAATGGAATAAATGAGGCTCAAGACAGAATTAGCAAAATTGAGGGTGAATTAGAGACAACTAAAAAGTAAGTAAGAGATCTCAAAAAGAGATTAAGAGATACTGAAAACAATAACAGAGGCATATATAGGATGACTTTAAAAGAAATAATAAGTGCATTATTGGCTTACCAGAGGAAGAAAGAGAGGGAGGAGGAGAAAGCATTCTTCAGTACATAATAGCTCAGAATTTCTCTAGTCTAGATAACATAAAAGACATAATGGCTCAAAAAGCCTAGAGGGTCCCAAAGAGAATTAACCCAGACTTAAAGACACCAAGACACATTATATTTAGAATGGAAAGGGATAAGGATAAAGAAAGGATCTTGAAGGCTGCAAGAGAAAAAACAAAGAGTCACCTACAGAGGAAAACCTGTAAGATTAGCAGCAGATTTCTCCACACAAACACTACATGCCACAAGAGAATGGCAAGATATCTATGGAGTGCTCAATGAGAAACGCTTTCAACCAAAAAGGCTTTCAACCAAGTCTACTGTATCCTGCTAGACTGTCATTCAGACTAGATGGAGGCATAAAAATCTTCTCAGACAAACAATACTTGAAAGAATAAACCACCACCAAGCCTGCCCTGAAAGAAGTTCTGAAAGGTCTCCTATAAACAGTCAGACAACCATAAGTATGCCATCTATCAGAACACTCTAAAAATATATAAGAATGGAACTAAAATATCTTCAATTGTTGATATCAATAAATGTCAATGTCCTGAATTCACCTAGTAAAAGGCACAGAGTAGGAATGGATCAGAAAACACAACCCCACAATATGCTGTCTACAGGAAACCCACCTAACTCAACCAGACAAATACAGAATCAAAGTGAAAGGATGAAAAACTATCATACAAGCCAACACCCCACAAAAAAAAGGGCAGGAACAGCAATTCTCATATCTGCCACAATAGACTTTAAAACAACTAAAATTAAAAAAGGTAGGGATGGGCATTACTTAATGCCAGAGGATCAGTCAATCAAGAGGACTTAACAATTATGAACATCTATGGACCCAATGAGAAGCCATCTAAATACATGAAACATCTACTGAAAGATCTACAGCAATATATTAACAGCAACACTGTCGTAGTAGGGGGCTTCAACACCCCACTTTCTCAACTTGACAGATCATCCAGGAAGAAAATCAATAAAGAAATCAGGGAGCTAAATGAGGAAATAGATAAACTAGAACTATTAGGCATTTTCAGAGTCATTCATCCCAAGAAACTGGAATAAACATTCTACTCAAATCCACATGGGTCATTCTCAAGGATAGACCATATGTTAGGCCACAAAGAGAGCATAAGCAAATTCAAGAGTATTGAAATCATCCCAAACATCTTCTCAGACCACAGTGAATTAAACTAACACTTAACAATAAACAAAAGATTAGCAACAATCCCAAAATGTGGAAGTTCAACAGTACACTACTTAACAACTACTGGGTCAAAGAAGAAATAAAGGAAGAAATCAAAATGTTTCAAGAGTTCAATGAAAATGAAGACACAAACTATCAAAGTATTTGGGGCACAGCTAAAGCAGTACTGAGAGGGATATTCATAGCCATACAAGCACACATTAAGAAAAAAAGAAAAAGCACAAATAAATAAACTGATGGCACACCTTAAAGACCTAGAATAAGATTAACAAAGGAATGCTAAAGCAACCAGGACAGAAATAACTAAAGTTAGAACAGAAATAAATAACATTGAATAAGTAAGTCTGGTTCTTCTAAAGAGTGATTAAAATCCACAAACTTTAGCCAGACTCACAAAACAAAACAAACAAAAAAAAAAGAAGACCCAATTAAATAGGATTGTAAATGAAAGAGGAGATTTCACAAAAGACACTGCAGAAATTCAACATATCATGTGAGGCTTCTCTGAACCACTATATGCTAGAGAACCTGGAAGAAATGGACAATTTCTTAGATACCAACGAACTTCCAAAATTAAATAAAGACGAACTAGATAACATGTACGGGTCCATCACAGCCAATGGAATTAAAAGTTATCAAAAATCTTCCCAAGAATAAAAGGTTGGACCAGATGGTTTTACAAATGAATTCTACAAAACTAAGGAAAAGTTAATACCTCAACTTTTAAAAGTCTACCAGAAGATTGAAGACACAAGAATACTCCCTTCCAGCTTCTATGAAGCCATCATCACTCTGATGCTAAAAGCAGAAAGGGACATAACCAAAAAAGGAAACTACAGACCAATATCTCTGATGAACATACATGCTAAAATAGTGAACAAAATTCTAGCTAACCAGATACAGCAATACATTACAAAGATTATTCTCATGACCTAGTGGGGTTTATCACAGGGATGCAAGGTTGATTTAATATATGTAAATCAACCAACATGATCCACCATATCAATAAAACCAAGACCAAAAATGACATGGTCATATCAATATATGCAAAGAAAACCTTTGACAAAATTGAATATCATTTTATGATTAAAAAGCTAATTGGAATAGATGGGAAATTCCTCAAGATAATGGAGTCTATATATATAGCAAACCTACAGCCAGCATCATACTCAATGGTGAAAAAGTGGAAGGATTTCCCCTTAGATCAGATACTATTCAGGGCTGCCCACTATCACCATTACTATATAACATAGTGTTGGAAGTTCTTACCATAGCAATCAGACAGGAGCAAGGGATTAAAGGGATACAGATTGGAAGAGAAGTCAAACTCCCCCTATTTGCTGATGACATGATAGTATACATAGAAAAACCTAAGGAATCCAGCAAGAAGTTTTTGGAAATCATTAGGCAATACAGTAAGGTGTCAAGCTACAAAACTAATATTCAAAAGCCAGTGGCATTCCTCTATGCAAGCACTAAGTTAGAAGAACATGGCATCCAGAAATCAAATTCTTTTTACTATAGCAACGAAAACAATAAAATATCTAGGAATAAACCTAATCAGAGAAGTGAAAGAATTGTATACTGAAAATTATGTGTCATTACTCAAGGAAATTGAAAAAGACACAAAGAAGTGGAAAGATATTCCATGATCATGGGTTTGAAGAATTAACGTCATCAAAATGAATATACTTCCCAGAGCCATCTACAAATTTAATGCTATCCCCATCAAGGTACCAACCACATTTCGTAGGAGAATAGAACAAATGCTAAAAATGTTTATCTGGAACCAGAAAAGACCTAGAATTGCCAAAACAATCTTGAGAAGAAAGAACAGAACTAGAGACATCACACTCCCAGATCTCAAATTATATTATAGGACCATTGTAATCAAAACTGCTTGGTACTGGAACATGAATAGACACACTGACCAGTGGAAAAGAATTGAGAGCCCAGAAGTAAGCCACCACACCTATGGGCATGTAATCTTTGACAAAGGTGCCTAGACTATTAAATGGGGAAAACAGAGTCTCTTCAACAAATGATGTTGGAAAAAAAGGGTTGAAAACATGCCGAAGAATGAAACAGTACCACTGTATTTCACCAAATACAAAAGTAAATTCCAATGTATCAAGGACTTGGATGTTAGACTAGAAACTATCAGATACTTAAAGGAAAATATTGGCAGAACTCTTTTCCGCATAACTTTTAAAAACATCTTCTGTGAAACTACTCCAATTACAAAGACGACTAAGGCAACTATAAACCTATGGGACTACATCAAATTAAAAAGCTTCTTCATAGCAAAAGAAACCACTACCCAAGCCAAGAAACCCCTCACAGAATGGGAGAAGATCTTTATATGCCATACATCAGACAAGAGGCTAGTAACCAAAATATATGAAGAGCCTGCCAAACTCATCAACAAGAAAACAAAATCCAAAAATGGGGAAAGGACATGGACATAATATTCACCACAGAAGAGATCCAAAAGGCTGAGAAATATAGGAAAAAATGTTCCAAGTCTTTGACTGTCAGAGAAATGCAAATAAAGACAACAATGAGATACCACTTCACTCCTGTGAGAATGTCACACATCTTAAACGATAGCAACAACAAATGCTGGAGAGGTCCTGGGGTCAAAGGAACCCTCCAGCACTGCTGGTGGGAATGTCAATGGGCCCAACCTCTGTGGAGAGCAGTCTGGAGAACTCTCAGAAGGCTAGAAATGGACCTGTCCTATGATCCTGCAATTCCTCTCCTTGGGATATATTCTGAGGAATCCAACACACCTATCCAAAAAGATTTTTGTATACCTATGTTCTTAGCAGCACAATTTGTAATAGCCAAAACCTGGAAGAAACCCAAGTGTCCAACAACAGATGAGTGGCTGAGCATGCTGTAGTCTATATACTCAATGTAATACTACTCAGCTATTAAAAATGGTGACCTCTCTGTTTTCAGCCCATCCTGTATGGAGCCATAAAAAATCATGTTAAGCGAAATAAGTCAGAAAGAGAGGGATGAATACGGGATGATCTCACTCACAGGCAGAAGTTGAAAAACAAGATCAAATTGGACCAATGTAAAACACTCTGGGGTGGGGGAGGGGTACCGGTCGAAAAAGGATGAAGAGAACTTAGTGGGGGTTGTATTGTCATGCGGAAAACTGAGAAATGTTATGCATGTAGAAACTATTGTATTTACTGTCAAATGTAAAACATTAATCCTCCAATATAGAACTTTTTAAAAAAGTTACTGGAATATAGACACTGAAAGTGGCAGCAGAGGTGACAAGAATGAGAAAGAAAACATAGTCTTAATTTGAAGTCCAAATATGTGGTTGAATGAAACTTCAAAATTTCTAAAACTATCTGTAAACCATTTAGAAAGTATGTAATTTTTCAAGGAGAGGGTTTAAATATCTTTTCATTTACTAAGTTTGGTAACCCCAAACCATTTTTTTAAATCTCTGATGTACTAAGTATCTCATAGTAGGAATACAAGTGGAAGTAAATAAATATTTCATCATTTTTCATTTAATATTATTATGATATTTACCATTGCCAGGGCTTCATTGCACTGAGTTTTTTTAATACAGAGAGAAACATACAGAGATATACACACAGAGAGAATGGTGCACACATACAGATATATACACATACAGAGATACACACACACACACACACACACACACAAACATACACCCCTGAAGCCCCCCTCTGTGTGGGAGTTAAGGCTTCAGTGGAGTCTGTCTCATCTCCGATCAAAGACTTTCCAAGTGATCTGTCTTGCTAGTCCTAAGTATTACTGAAGATGCTTCATTTTAAAACATGCTAGAAAAATCCTTATCAAAAACACTGAAGACCCCTGTGAAGTCATATTTCATCAGTCAAGGACACTGAATGCAAGCTTGTTTCCTAGGAACAATAGCTGAACAGCTTTAAGTATTCCTACAACTTACAATATAAGAGGTCTTTGAAAGAAAGGTAGTAAATTCAAAAACAGGCAGAGGAAAAGACTGCCTGAGAACAATCGCTAAATGTAGAGTCAATATGCCTATGCTGTATCCTATTCGATCTGTAATTGTAAACACATGACTTATTGCAGACCTTCTATAAAATATGAGGATGAAGTGAGTCCCATTTCCTTCACAAGGTTGGAAAAAAATACAGTAAGTTAGGAAATGTTGTCATTATAATGGAATTCCTACTGTAGAGTAGTGATCTTCCCTATAATGCTAAAGGGGGAAATATACCCATTTCTTTTTAGCATTGCCAATGCAATGTAATCAATACGTCTATTCTGAGTATCAAATCGAAGTGACTTTTATCTTGCTTTATTACTGTTCTTAAGGTGGTCTTGGGAAATAATATGCACTTTCCATTCACCCTTGAGTCACATGCTAAGTAGGAAAAGTGATTTTAAAGAATACAGCAAGACACCTGGCACTCAACGTGGGTCCGAGTGCAGTGGTGTTTACACTTAATTGATCACAGCCAGTTACAGATTTCTTTGTTCCTTCTCCACTCCCACTGCTTCACTTGACTAGCCTTAAATGGTGTCGTGCTGCGACGCAGAGATATATATATAGAGAGGAGATCCCAGCTGAGAGGGAACGCAATTCTTTATTAGCGCCGGCACCTCAGAGTTGGGTGAGAGCGCAGTGGTTCGGGCTAGTGCTGGCCACCCTGAGAAACCACATTTTCCCTTAAATAATAGTACAAGCCTCCTGCTTTGTGTCTATTTATACATTTATAAAACAGGATACTGGGGGCCAGGCGGCAGTGCAGTGGAATAAGCATAGAAGGCTGAAAACAAAGGGACCAACACAGTGATCCAGGTTTGAGCCCCCAGCTCCCCACCTTCCGGAGGGGGGGGGTGGTGCGTGAAAAGCAGTGAAGCAGAGCTACAGCTGTTTTTTTCTCCCTTTCTCTGTCTTCCCCTCCTCTCTTTCCAACAACAACAATAATGATAGCAACAATAAAAATAACAACAACAACAAGGGCAACAAAAAATGGGAAAAACGGCCTCCAGGATCAGTGGATTCGTGGTGTACGTACCAAGCCCCAGCAATAACCCTGGAGGCCAAAGAAAAAAGGAAAAAAAGAAAAAGTAAAAGAAAGGAAAAACTAAGATATTGCCAAATATGTTGTATAGTTATGAGATTTTGTATTAAATGCCAGAAACGGCAAGAGACAGGGAGAAAGAGTAGAATGCAGGCACAAACTAGATGAGACAGACAGGAAGGACTCAGGGTCTGTGCAGGTCAGAGACAATCAGTTTTTATTTTGCTGTTACTAGATATTACATTCTCATTTTGTACTCAAACACTGACGGCAAAGCAAAGGCTGGCAGGATGACTTACAGGTATGTTGCTATTGTTTGAACCATTAGTTACTATCCAATATGAAGCCCATAGACAGTTTTGTATTTTCCACTAAAACAGACATTTGCAAAATCATCTTAATAAGAGCACTGACTTAAAAAAAAAAGTCACTAATGCATTGCTCTAATTTTATAGTCTACTCGACATACATTTCTCATTTACCCCAGTAATAGGCACTGTTATAAAACCTTCCAGTGTAGAAGTCAGCTTTGCATTTGGTTGTCAGCTTTCTTTAGACTTCTTCAAGAATTATAAGCAGCCTCTCTTGTGACATTCATGATATCAGTATTTTTGAAGATTACAAACCAGTTATTTTGGCTGTCTCTTATCTTACACTTGTTGATATTTTCTCTTAATAAGATACAATTTATGTAACGTTGAGAAAATATCACACAGATAATGTCGTGTTTTTCTCACTGCACCATGTCAAATGGCATATGGATTTGATTTGTTCTCTCAATCGGGAGATTAGTTTTGATTTATTTATAAAATTACTCTTTGGGGGGAGGGGGATTGGGCGGTAGCACACCTGGTTAAGCGCACATAGTACGAAGCACAAGGACACATTCAAGGATCCTGGGTCAAGCCCCCAGCTTCCCACCTGCGGGGGGGGGTCTCTTCACAAGCAGTGAAGCAGGTCTGCAGGTATCTCTCTTTCTCTCTCGCTCTCTATATCCTCCTCCTCTCCCAATTTCTCTCTGTCCTATTCAATAAAATGGATAAAAAATATATGCTGACATGATTCTCTTTGGGACTCTCTCTATGGATGGTATTTCTTGATCTCTCCCTAGAGCCCAATTGTCAGCAAGCACACTGTCCTCTACTGGAACTCTATGGTGACAAGTACTTCCTGAAAAGGAGGGGGAATAAATGGTTTTACTTTGGTCTTCCCAACATTTTGAAGCAATCACTCTTCTAGACACAACTGTTTTCTGTTAATTTAATAGCTAACAAACAGAACACATGAAAGAAATGCATGTGGATACTCATTCAACAATAAACTACAGTTTCCATGTCCATCAATAATGTTTGACTTTAATCCTTACATCTAGAGACATAATAACTATGATTTTTTTTTACCATCCAGTTAATATTTCCAAGTTGAACAAAGTATTTGGAATAAGAAACAGAAAGTGAAAATTTGTTACAAAAATAGTCTTTACAATATATGGATCACATAATCTTCAACAATTTTTTCATACAAGTTATATTTAAATTTTTGATTACCTTGATAACCTTTACCCAGTGCAATTTTTTTACTGATTCTGAGCATTTATACCATATAGCCTAATTACTATTCTATTAAATATGAGAAAACTAATATCCTCTTGAGGACATGCTACAACAGAAAATAATCATAAAATGATATAAATTTCATCTGTCCACAAATGTAATTTCTAGGAGTCTTGTAGTTAACTGTTAGACCAGAGTAATCAAATCTTACTCAGTTTAGAAGATTATCTCTTAAAACCAGCCTAAGTCAAGATATTCCCTTCCTCCATATCTCTCTCCTCTCTCTCTCTCCTTCCTTCTCACCCCCTCCTCTCCCTCACCTTTTCCCCCCCCAACCCCTGATCTTGGCTTTCCTTCTATTCTTTTATTTTTCAGGTAGGACAAAAAAAACCTGAGAGATGAGGGAGAGATAGAGATAGAGATAGATAGATAGAGAGAGAGAGAGAGAGAGAAAGATACCTGCAGGCCTGCTTCAACATTCAAGAAGCTCCCTCCCTTTGGGAAGTGGGGGCTTGAAACTAAGTCCATGGTAACATGTGTGCTCAACCTGGTGGCCTGATCCCTTATAAGGTATGTTTAGTGGAGACAGTCCCCAAGCATACAAAAGTAGAGGAACAAGGATGTTCCTGTGTTGCAGGTGTCTCTCTGCTTCTCTTCCTCTCTGTCTCCCCCTTCCCTCTCAATTCTGGCTGCCTCTATCCAGTAAATAAACAAAAATAATAAAAACAATTAATGAAAAAGGAGAAATAAAGCTGGAATATTAGTATTAATCAGTATATTCACCCTGAACAGACAAATATCAATGTCTCCTTTAGGATAATTTTTGATTATATTGAATTGAATTCAATTCAATAAATACAAATATGTTGAAAGAAAGTTAAAGTTCTTATTGTCTTGTTAAAGTTTCCTTTAGGAAACCTGATTATCTAGAGGGGGGAGGGGAAGGGGGGGAGACTTGTGGGGTAATACTCAAACTATTTATCTGCAAAATGTTCCAATGTTTAAAAACAAGAAATTCAAAGGTAGATGAATTTTCCCAACTAACAACTGGATAGAGGTTGGTTTACAGCAGCTTAATACCATGGTATTCAAAGGATAAAAGAGAAAAATAAACAAGTTAAATGAAATCTGAAATAACAAGACATCCTTACTGCTCAAACAATTTGACGCTCTTTAATCCATGTACAATAGGGGATTAGCTTCCCTGCTCTCTTGATTTCCTGCTATTTTTTTTTTTTTACTATTGAGGGCAAGTAGATTATAGTCCAGCTGTTGACACACAGAGGCAAATTCTAGGCATTTTGTGACAATAAAGATTAAGGAGAAGTCAGTCATTCAATATCATTTTGCATTTAGATACTCATGTCTTCTGATTGTGGGGAATTAAGAGCAGGTGTAACCGGATAGAAAAAGAAGTGAAACAAAGTCATTATTTAGATTCAGACTTGGGGTTCCATTAGTATTTCTTCACTTACTTTTCCCACATTTGGGAGCTACTCTCTTCCCTGATTCAGCTTTCTAGTCCTATTTCCAACTCTGACACCATCTCCCCAGGTAATACCTTTAGCCCACCTGCATGTTAGCTTCTGGAGTCAGGTAAAAATTAGTATAGTCATGGGTCCCTTGGAATATACCTAAAATAGACTTCCTAGCTTTTTCCTGATCTCATCTGCTATATTCTTACATTTAGGTTTCTGATTATTAAACAATTTGTTCTACTTTATATCTTAATGTTTTTCAGCCATCAAACTGCAGGTGCTACCATGATGCCAACCTAATTTCCCTGGGCAAAGGACCTCACCAATGTGTCCTGGAACCCCACCTCCCCAGACCCCTGGCCCACTAGGAAAGGATAGAAACAGGCTTGGGGGATAGATCCACCAGCCAATGTCCATGTCCAGTGGAGAAGCAATTACAGAAGCCAGAACTCCTCTTACCTTCTGCACCCCATATTGATCCTGGGTTCTTGCTCCCAGAAGGATAGAGAATAGGGAAGCTTTCAAGGTAGGGGGTGGTGAAAATTGTGTGGAATTGTACCCCACTTGTCCAATGATCTTCTTGATGTTTTTATTTTACATTTAAAGGAAAATGTCATGAGGAAAACCTGTCAATCTTGTCTTCACTATTTTTCCAACTTTAGTTGTTTTTTAGTTGTTTTTCATCTTTTCCTTTTCCCTTCCCTATCCATTTTTTTAGTATTTATTTATTTAGTCATTCACTTTTGTAGCCCTTTGTTGTTTTATTATTGTAGTTATTATTGATGTCGTTGTTGTTGGATAGGACAGAGAGAAATGGAGAGAGGAGGGGAAGACAGAGAGGGGGAGAGAAAGACAGACACCTGCAGACCTGCTGAACCTTCACGCTGTGCTACCACCCGACTCCCATCTACTCATTTTTAATGACTTCCCTAAAACCTGTACCACCAGAACATGCAAGTTGCTTATCTACAGCACACTTTTAAAATTTATCTATTTATTTATTGCTTGGAAATGAGGCAAAGGCTCTTTTCCAGGGAAAATATCACGGAGGCACTTTTCTGACTCAATTGCAGAGAAAGAGAACAAACGAAAGATATAAACACAAAGGGAGACAAAACCTTTGTTCCACCACCCATGGCAGTTCCTTGGTCCTGCTGCCTATCCAGTAGCTGGGCTTGAACCCAGGGCTTTCTTACTGTAAAGTTTAGCCCTCATCCATTGAGCTGTCTCCTGAGGCCAAACCCAGAAATCTGACACCTGCTCAGCTTTCTCCAGTCTCAACTATGGACCTCTGGGAAAATCCCTTGGAGTCTAAAATGTGGGCATGTTTCCAGTCTATTTTCTCACTGCATGGCATATGGACAGGTTATCAACAAAGCCTGGGCTTCTAGACACAGTCATTAAGCAACAGCAATAGTCACAGCATGTAAACTAATACATATAATAACCACCAGGCTATCTGATACCCAATTTTAAAATTATTTACATTTTCAGGAGAGACAGAGAGAAGTTGAGAGGAAGGGAAGTCAGTGAAGCAGATAGAGAAACACCTTAGTTCTGTTTCACTGCTCCTGAAGTGTGAAGCTTCTCCCTTTCAGATGGGGACTGGGGGCTTGAACCCAGGTCCTTGTGCACTGTAATGTGTGCTCTCTACCAGGTGTGCCACTGTCTGACCCCCTACAGAATTTTGTAATGTGGTAAAAAAAAAAAAAAAAAAGCTTGTATAAACCAATGGCCTTCTGTACACAGGACATTCCTGAGCCACCTGCCTGGTTCAACTTTCTTTTCTTTCTTCTTTTTTTCTGGCCTCCAGGGTCATCACTGGGGCTCAGTGCCTGCACTATGAATCCACTGCTCCTATGGCCTTTTTTCCCTCCACTTTTTTTTTTTTAATTTAACAGGACAGAGAGAAATTAAGAGAGGAGGGGAGGAGGGGCCGGGTGGTGGCTCATCTAGTTGAGTTCACATGTTACAATGTGCAAGGACCCAGGCTCAAGCCCTCAGTCCCCCACCTGCAGAGGGAAAGCTTTTCCAGTGGCGAAGCAGTGTTGCACGTGTCTCTCTGTCTCTCCTTCTCTCTATCAACAGCTTGATTTCTGTCTGTCTCTATCCAATAAATAAATAAATAAATAAATAAAGATAATTTAAAAAAAACTTGAAAAAAAGAGAGGAGGGGAGGAAACAGAGGGGGAGAGAAAGATAGACACCTGCAGACCTGCTTCACCAGTTATGAAGGTGGGGAGCTAGGGGCATCGAACCCAGGTCCTTGTGCATTGTAACATGTGCAGTTAATCTGGTGTAGTGCTTACCGCCCAGGGCTCTGGTTCAATTTGTTTCTACAATTTTACTGAGAGATAATGAGAGATAGATATAGAGATAGATATAGGTAGAGAGAAAGATATGAAAATTAAGAGAGCGGGGGGTGGGGAGAGAAGTGCCAAATCAACACTTGAACAGTCATGGGGTTGCTTTAATATTCTCCTTGTGATGCCAGCATGAGAAACAGTGCAAAACACTCTGTCCGTGCCTTAAAAAAAGGACTGAGACACCGAGAGTCACGAGCAAAGCAAAAGTTTTACATATATACATAAGGGTGCAAGGATATAAGCCAGCAAGCACCCCAAAGGCAATCTGCAGAGCCGTTTTATCCATGACTAGACATGGGAACAACCTGCCCTCTTCCCCTTTGGCGAGAGGGAATTGGCTCACAATCTAACCATGTGCAGGAAAAGGGGATGGGGGCGGATATTAGGAGGGACCATAGTGGATAAAGAAGTGCAAGGAAGGGGGGTTTGGCCAGGACAATGTGGTTGTACCAGGAAAGACAGATTGAGAAAGGGGCTTTTGGCCAGGATGTCTGAGTTTACAATGTGGCTATAATGGGAAAGGGAGATTTAGGAAGGGGCTGGGAAGTCTAAGCTAATTTTGAAGAAAAGCAAGGCATGGTTGTAGTCACGTAGATATGCAAAAGTCAGGGGTCTGTAGTCAGACTGGACTGATAGACATCAGTGAAAAGGCTACAACCAGCTAGGCTATTTCTCACACCAGGAATTTAACCCACATGCTTATGCATGGGCTAGGTATGTAGTATACCTGCTTGATCTCCTTCTCCTGAGCCACAAAGATTTAGAGATTTGTTATTGTTGGGGGGTGGTGAGAGAAAGAATAGTCAGAGTATCACTTTTTTTTTTTCAAATGCTGAAACCCAGTGCCTTAACCTTGCAAAGCATGCATTCTGCCTTCAGAGTTTCCTCTCTGACCTGCAGTGAAACATTGAGAAAAAATAAGTGTGAGTTTTCTTAGACCTAAGAAATTAGACAGAGGACCTAGTGGGGGTTGTATTGTTATGTGGAAAACTGAGAAATATTATGCATGTACAAACTATTGTATTTACTGTCGACTGTAAAACATTAAACCCCCAATAAAGAAATTAAAAAAAAAAGAAATTAGAAATCAACTTTATTCCTCTACCTATAGAATGAGTTCTGGCTTTTACTTATCTGACAAGTAACTGTAATTCTAGCTAATTAATGCTCATGGTATAGATAGTACACACTGATGGCTTCTCATTTCAGAGACCTCATCACAGAGAATCCTAAATGCTCTGTAATGTCTGCACTCAGTACGGTGCACCACCACCCCCACCCCCCCCTTATAAATTACCTGTCCAGGGCTGGGAGTATGGATCAGCCTGTCAACGCCCATGCTCAGCTCAGTGGGGAAGCAATTACAGAAGCCAGACCTTCAGCCTTCTGCATTCCACAATGACCATGGGTTCATACTCCCAGAGGGTTAAAGAATAGGAAAGCTATCAGGGGAGAGGAAGGGATACAGAGTTCTGGTGGTGGGAATTGTGTGGAGTGGTACCCCTCTTATTCTACGGTTTAGTCAATGTTTCCTTTTTATAACTAAAAAATTTTTAAAAAAAGAAAAAATAAATAAATAAGTTACCCGCCCAAAGTTTCACTTACTGTATTCTAGACAGTTACCAGACCTGCCTTTTGCATTTTTTTTTGCATAAGGGCTCCCTTATTATCTATTCGTATCAGTTTTGAAATTCTCACTGAATCACAAGTGCCCTTTATTTATTTTTTTATATTTATTTATTTTTCCTTTTTTGTTGCCTTTGTTGTTTTTCATTGTTATTATAGTAATTGTTGTTGTTGATGTTGTCGTTGTTAGATAGGACAAAGAGAAATGGAGAGAGGAAGGGAAGACAGAGAGGGGGAGAGAAAGACACCTGCAGACCTGCTTCACCGCTTGTGAAGCAATTCCCCTGCAGGGCTCTTTTAAGAAAACTGTATCAAAGGAGTCAGGTGGTAGCACAACAGATTGAGCGCACATGGCGCAAAGTGCAAGGACCAGCATAAGGATCCCGGTTCCAGCCCCCTTCCCACTCTCCACCTGTGGGGGAGTCACATCACAGGCAGTGAAGCAGATCTGCAGGTATCTACCTTTCTCTCCCTCTCTCTGTCTTCCCCTACTCTTTCCATTTCTCTCTGTCCTATCCAATAATGACGACATCTACAACATTAACTACAACAATAAAACAGCAAGGGCAACAAAAGGGAATAAATAAATATTAAAAAAAGAAATTGTATCATAACACAAGTGACCCCAATAAGTTCTTCTCTTCCAAGTGGTGAGAATTCAGTGACAAAATAAACTCCTCACTGATTTCACAGAAGAGTTTCAAAGAGATAGTTGATCATATTTTTTTTAAATTAGAATTCACATTAGAAATTAATTGATGTAAGGTTATGACATCATAGACTAATTTACAGAGAGCATCCTGTCCTGACATTTGCCTTATCCATGTCATGTTGTACAGGAATCTACATGCATGTGTTTGTGTTCTGCCAATGGTTAGACTGAAAAGTGTTTCACTAAATAAAACTACCCTAACATGTAATCTCTATATTTTTTGTTTCGTTTTTTACATTTTTTAAAAATTTATTTTCCTTTTGTTGTCCTTGTCGTCTTTTTTTGTTGTTGCAGTTATTATTGTTGCTGTTATTGCTGTTGTTGTTGGACAGGACAGAGAGAAATGGAGAGAGGAGGGGAAGACAGAGAAGGGGAGAGAAAAACAGACACCTGCAGACCTGCTTCACCGCCTCTGAAGCGACTCCCCTGTAGGTGAGAAGCGGGGACGTGCACCGGGATCCTTACGCTGGTCCTTGGGCTTTGTGCCACGTGCACTTAACCCACTAAGCTACCGCCCGACTCCTGTAATTTCTATATTTTTATTAACCAGTTGATAATATATAATAAGCAAAGGATGCCTTTTGGCATATAATTATGAAAACATAGCTATTATTTTGTTGATAATATAATTAAGTGGAGATTATTTATTTATCAATGTAATGGTCCATTACTTGACTACAAATTAGATTTTGAGAGCTCATAATTCATATATTAACATACCATAACATGTTCTAATATTACTAAGAAACATAAATATATAGATATATTTTTTGAAGGAGAAACATAATAAAGCCTATACTTTATTCAATTTTCATCATAAAAACTTTAGATTTGAAGGTGGTGGTGCACCTGGTTAAGTGCTCATATTGTGATGCTCAAGGACCTGGGTTCAAGCCCCTGGCCCCCCTCCTGCAAGAGGAAAGCTTCATGAGTGGTGAAGCAGGGCTGCAGGTGTCTCTCTGTCTCTCTCCCTCTCTGTCTCCCCTTCCCCTCTCAATTTCTCTCTGTCTATATCAAAACATAAATAAATAAATAAATAAATAAATAAATAAATAAATAAATTTAGATTTGAAAGAAAACTTTACAACTACCTCAATGAATCTGTACGACAGAACAAAGACTACTGGGCTTTTGTGGTATATTTCTTAGTGCACAATTCACTTTAAAAATTATAAACAAAACACTTGTTTTCCTAGTTGTCGTCTAGAGTTCATCTTAAACATTACATATTTGTTCTATGAGAAATAATCTGAGACTTCTTTTTAAAATTTATTTATATATTATTTATTATTTTATAATATTAGATAGAGAAAGAGAGAAGTTGAGAAGGAAAGGGGACATAGAGAGGGAGACAGAGAGACACCTGCAGCCCTGCTTCACCACTCTTGAAGCTTTTCCCCTGCAGGTGGGGTCCAAGGGCTTGAACCCAGGTTCTAATGCTCTGTAGTGTGTGCACTTAATCAGGTGTGCCACTACCACCTGGCCCCTTCAGACTTTTTATAACAGTAAATAGAAGAATTACTCACTATTCAACTCCAAATCTTAGGGAAAATCATTACTTTATCTCTGTGTGTAAACATCCCCCTGGCCCAGTACCTTCAAGGGATTCTACAAATTTTTTTTTTAATTGGAGAGGGGCTAATGGTTTACAGTAAATACAGCTGTTGATGCAGGTATACAATTTCACAATTTTCTATAAAACACTCACCCCTAGCCAAGATCCTCCTCCACTATTCTGCACCAGGACCTGAAAGACACCCCCCCCCCACCACCCACCTGCTGGCACTCACATGAAGTGGCTCCAATCAGGGGGTAAGCCTCCAACCCTCCCTCCACAGTTCGAGGGACCAAATAACTCAGAAAAGAGGCATCGGGGAATATTCTGGTACGAACATTCATTTATTGGGAGAAGAGTATAGGTTTTTATAGAGAGTTAAACAAAGAACATTTTTCACATGTCAGAAATTACATGTTTCTTAAAGGTCAGCTTACCCTTATGGTAGGGGGCTGGTATGACAAGAATTGATGCCATAAATGAAGGTCAAAAAAATTAGTCTCCATGATGCAGGCAAGTTAATTATCCAAAGGCATTTGAGAGAAGCATAGGGGTTAAACCAGTAAGGTGAGGTAGAGAAGAAGAAAAACAAAACTTGACGTAAATGATGAATATCAAGGGACACAAGGAAATAGAAGTTGGGGGTTTCATTGCCTGGTGTTTGGGAGGTGTATTATCATACAGAGTGTGTTCTCCCTTTATGATCAAAAGGTGAAATGGATGTGTGAACTCTAAGTGAACCCTAAAGCAGGCAGCTATTTGGCTTGCTGCTAGCAGGGGAAACTAAGTGTGAGAAGCTTGTAGGCTTTCTGTGAGCTTGAGAGACTAACAAGGAGAAACTGAGTCTGAGAAACTTTTCCCTCTTGGCTCATTTCTATATGGAGAGAGGCTGACAAGTGGGGTGTCTTTCCAGACCTCCATCCAAGGATGGGAGAGCTCCCGTAAGCTCTACCAAACTTTCACATAGTCCCACACCCACCCAGAGCCCAGAGTCCTTTACTTTGGTGCAATAAACCATACCCAGTTCAACATCTACTTTGTGTTTCCCTTCTTCTATTCTTATTTTCCCAACCTCTGTCCATGAGTGAGATCATCTTTTCTTTCTGGCTGATCTCACTTCACATGATTCCTTCAAGCGCCATCCAAGAGGAGGTGAAGAAGGTGACTTCATCTTTCTTAATATCTGAGTAGTATTCCACTGTGTATATAGACCACAGCTTTCTTGGCCACTCATCTCTTGTTGGACACTTGTGTTGTTGTTTAAAAACAAACTAGGGTTTGGTTTTGAATAGTTGACTCTCTATACCACAACTGCCCCTATCCATCTTGCCTAGAATATTGCAGATGTCACCAAGTTGGCAGGACCTATGGCCTCCACTCCTGCTCTCCTATGAGCCCTTCATATTTAAGCATCACTGTTTTGTTATTGCATACCTGGTTATACTAAAAGTCTCTTTTAAAATAATCATTTTGTAATAAAGATTAAACATCAAATGCTCATGTTTTCTCTGATCCTTAAGGTTCTAGGTGGGGTAAATCTTTCCCTTTGACCTAATCTCTTCTGGTCAGCTGCTCTCCAGTCATCAATGTGTTGCTAATACATATGAGACCATTGCAATCTCAGTGCCCTTACATTTGTTTTCAAGCCATAAACCACTTGGGCTTCACCAACATTGTCCGTCTCCCTCTTGTCATTTGCATTGAACTGCAAAATATGTTCACAGATTGAGATGCATAATTTGCAGAAAACTGGCCCATTGACTATCCTGGATCAGAAAGCAAATCCTTATTTCAGCAAAAACCAAAGAGATCAAGGACATTGTCAGACTAGTTCTTTGCTGTTCCAAGTCTAGAAGCATTCTTGAAGGAACGGAGGAGAAAGAAAGCATTTTTTTTTTCTATATGAATGAAAATATCTATATCTGTAAAGCTAGAGAATAATACCTAATGTTCATAAACTTTAAGCTTTCTTCACTTCTATAAGTTAAAGAAGTACATAGTTCTATGATATAAATTTAAAGCTAATATATAGGCAAATAAGAACAACAGATAAAAAACTTAAAAGTACTATAGCCCTCATCTACCTGAGGTAATTTTTTTTTAATCACACTTAAAAATGTATTTCTCAAATTGACAAAGCTTTGAAGAATTACATGGCCCTAGATTTAATTTAATCACTAGTAATCATGAGTTGTGTTAAGATAATTATTTTTATTTTATTTTATTTATTTTTTATTTGCCTTCAGGGTTATCGCTGGGGCTTGGTGCCTGCACTATAAATCCACTGCTCCTGGAGGCTATTTTTTTCCATTTTGTTGTTCTTGTTGTTTATCATTGTTGTTGTTATTATTATTGTTTTTATTGCTATTGTTGTTGTTAGGACATAAAGAAATCGAGAGAGGAGGGGAAGACAGAGAGTGGGGGAGAAAGACAGACACCTGCAGACCTGCTTCACTGCTTGTGAAGCGACCCCTCCCATTTAGGTGTGGTGGATCTGGGGGCTCAAATCAGGATCCTTACACCAGTCCCTGTGCTTCATGCCATGTGTGTTTAACCTGCTGTGCTACTGCCTGGCTCCCTTTAGTTAATTATTTTCAAAGGACAATAACAGCCTGGATGGACAGAGTTCTCTGAACAACAAAATGAGAGAAATAGAGAAAATAAAAAGGCCAGGAGAGGAAAGGATGGGGTAGAAAGAAAGATGAAGTTAAGTGATTTGGAATGTAGTTTGGAGAAGCTGGTCTATCAGGAAACAAGAGAAATTCTTTTCAGTCTGCAGGCATACACTCCCCTGATAGATGACTAGTCACAAGAAGAGATGATGTTCAGAAGGCTGGAAACAGAATTAAAAGGGAATTCTTTTACTCTATTCAGCCTAAAACAGAAGGGGAAAAGGATGCCAGGGGCAAATGCTACCACACCACAGAAATTACAAAGAAAGAAAGCCAGCACTTAGATGTCTATAGCTGGGGAGATGCTTTTTGTGAAATCCTGTACACTGAGTATTTTCTCATCCGCAGATGCAAGGCTCTCCACACAGGCCTTTGTATGTCTTCTCTCCATAACAGCCCTGAAACAAACAAGTTCTGTTGTTTTTCTTTTTAATTGTTAGAGCTTCATATTCTGAGACTTGGTTTTTTTTTTTCTTTTTTTTTATTCCATAAAGGAAATGAAAGATGGGGACAATAGGCTAGAAGGAGAAAGATAAAGATACTAGGACACAGTCACTCCCAATAGTGTGCATGGACCTGGGGGGGGTGGGTTGACAAAGCAGGCACCTTCCAGAAGAACTGTCCTACTCACCCAATAGCGAACATCACCCCAGTTATCCTAAGAAAGCTCTTAGCTATTTCCCCAACTCTGGAACCAATCTGGACACAGTGGGATAATACTAAGTCCCCTATCTTTCATTATAACACATATTGACAGATAAAGCAGGTTCTGAAGAGATGGACTCTAGAATTTAAATTCTGCCTTGCTATTAATATTAAACCAGAAGCATAGACTATCTGTATTGAGGGTGGGGGGGCTGGTGGAGGCACATCTGGTTAAACTTACATATTACCAAGCTCAAGGACGGGGGTTTGCTCCCTAGTTCCTCACTTGGAAGGAGATGCTTCATAAGCAGTGAAACAGGTCTGCAGTTGTCTATATTTCTCTCCCCCTCTCTGTCTTCCACTCCTCTCTTAATTTCTCTCTGTCCTATCCAACAACAACAACAACAATGGAAAAAAGATGGCCACCAGGAGCAGTGGAGCACTGAGCCCCAGGGATAGTCCTGGAGGCAAAAGAAAAAACAAAGACTAAAGTATACTGGGTGATCACACTGAATGTCTGAAGATGGTTAAAGAAGTGTTGTCCCTCACCTTAGCCAGTAGCAGAGGAAGGACAGTAAATAAAAGTATTCACATAAAGCAACAAAGCCAACATAAAGTTTTGTACTAACAAAATACCTCTTAGTGACACGATCTAGGGTAGGTAAGAGTCCCAGAAGAATGTGATGGGTATGGTAAATTATAAGTTTAAAATTAACATCAGTGATAGTGTCATTAATAAGATATTTAATAGGAATGGAATTTGAATAGGAAGCCAGTGATTAGAACTGAAATTGCTAAGTAAATTGGCATTTAAGGTAAATAGTCTGATGCTAGTATTTGACTTATTCACTCCATTCTATATACCCACATTAATTCCAAGAGTAGTTATCAAACAAGAACTGTGTTCCAGGCACTTGTGCAGTGCTGGATAATGTGGATATTTGGGAATGCCACATGACTAAAATGACATTTAATGCAATAGGACATGAACTTGACAATCAGTAAATAATCCTGTATTCTCTCAAAGAAGAAACATTTGCAAAAAAAAAAAAGCTGTTTGTATTTGCTTTTTTTTTTTTTTTTTTTTTACTTTGTTGGTTTCTGAGATAGTCTCTTCCTGACATGTGGAGAGTGATTTCTTTTTCGTTATAAAGATATTTTTGTTGTTTTTTTTACTTATCTTTATTTGATAGGGACAGACAGCCAGAAATGGAGAGGAAGAGCTAGAAGAGAGAGACACTTGCAGCCCTGCTTCACCACTTGTGAAGCTCCCCAGTGCACGTGGGTGTAGGGGGCTTGAACCCAGAACCTTGCACATTATAACATATGCACTCAACCAGGGGTGCCATCACCAGACCCCCAAGGAGAGTGGTTTCTACCAGTTATTATCCCAACCACACCTTGAGAGGGTTGCCAGTGCCTCTCATGCTCCTACTAGCTATTCTTGGCCAGTGTGTCTACTAGTTGATAAGTGGAATGTGACTATATGTTCCTTCAATTTCCTGAGCCTAACTCTTCCTGACACTGACACACACACACACACACACACCTCTGAACCAGATATATCTCCTTACCCCTAGATTCAGACAGGTTATTCTGTGGTTTAATGTCCTCATATGTCTATGCCTACAATAGCTCTGATGACACAGCCTTCACTGAGCTTCCTCTACATTCCAGGGGTTCTGTTCCACCCTGATCCACTCTGTGCATCAGACTTTTGGAATAATTCCTACAAGAATGAAAAATTCTTGAGCTCACAAGTCCCTTTTATTTCTCCTACATTTATCAATGAATAAACGCCAGTTGAGTGAGTGAATGGACTCCATGTTCCCTCTCAGCTAACATGACTCCTTCACAGTCTTCCTAATCAGTAAATAAAAGGTAGGAATACTTTAAATGCAACACATATGATAAAAAATAAAATAGTATCCCTTTCATTGCCTACATCTAATGTCTCTTATTCATAATTTATGTTTCAAGAAAAAAGGCATGCATTGTGGGGAAAATTACTATTAAGAAGGCAATAAATGTTAACATATACAACAGATATGTATTTGAAATGGCTGATTGATAAAACACTGGGATAAAATACAAAGGAGACCAGGAAAGATTTATATTTCAGGTGCAATTATAGAGCTTATCACTACTACGAGGACTTCCTGAAATCCATCACAAGGAATATACATCTAAATGAAGGAACCATCCCAGTATCCAGGTGTGTTGTCAGGACAGCTGTGCAGCCATCTTGACTCTGCCCTGGTAACTCTCCCCTTGAGCCCAGATGTAGTTGATTTTCCAACTACCTACTACAGGACATGAAAACTGAGCCCTGTTAATCCTTTGTTTTCTTCTCAAGGTATTTCATTTTAAAATTTCTCTAAGAAATCACTGTTTTTGAATATAAAAGACAGGAGTCTAGACATGCACTGGGTGGTGTGGAAGTTATACTGAGAGCTTGTTCCTCCCACACATGTGGACTCACTAACAGGCCCTCTGCTGTTTACTCTCTCTACTCCAACATGTTGCTTTCCAAACACATAAGCTGGGCTGACTCAGCTTCCCTTCTCACTATACCTGACTTGACTTTGCTTCCCAGAAACAAACCCATCTCTGTCACCTGCCCCATGAATTCTTTTGTTATTTATTAACACTTTATATTTATTCATTTGTATTACCACCAGGGTTTTCACTAGGGCTCAAGTCAAAACTATGAATCCACTGCTCTCAGTGGCCAGAGAAGTAGCTTAGTGGTATCATGAGTTCATGAAGCACCGAGCTAAATTCATGGCAACTTACTACATGTATCCCTTACTTAGAAATAAGTATAGTGGTGGCCAGGCAGTGGTGCACCTGGTTAAGCTAACACATTACAGTGGACAAGGACTCGGGTTCAAGGCCCTGTTTCCCACCTACAGAGGGAAAGCTTCATGAGTGGTGAAGCAGGGCTGCAGGTGTCTATCTCCTCTCATCTCATAATTTTTCTGTCTCTATACAATAAGAAGTAAATAAAAATATTGAAAAAAATTAGAAGAAAAGATAAAAATGATAATAATAATGATGATAATAAATAATTAGAGTTTAACACAGACATTTTACAGTAGATTCCTGTAGTGGGTGGAGTGTGGGATGCATTGGATTGACCTTCTCGTGGTGCATCCCATGAGTACCCATTCATTGGGGAAACTGACGATCCTTCCTAGCCGACTGAATCCACATGGATCCCAGTCACTTTCAAAGCCAGCAACAAGCAGCTCCTGACAGCTTTCAACCTGACGCTGTTGACTGGCTATGGAAGAAGGGCAAACGCTAGAAGAAGAAAAAGGTGGAGTGTGGGTCCAATTGTGTTCCAGCTCCTGTTGTATGTACATTTGAATGTGTACTTGGGTCAGGTTTCCTGCACTATTACAAACTTTCATTTCTCAGTTAAAATATAGGCTCAAACCATGTCCATGTTTTTTTTCTCATCTTGACTACACACTTATTTAGTATTTCTTATATGATGAAACCAAACTGTCTAAAGTTCCCTAAAGATATGATCCCTTTTGGCGTCTGTTTTCCTGATGCCAAGACACTGATCGTCATTAACTTCAAAGACAAATCTTTGATCATGGCAGCTGCCTGCAAAGATCAACTTGAAATTTTGCCCATAACAGCCTCATTCTACTTTGCCAATGGAATTAGAGAATGGAGTTAAAATTATTTTAAAGAACTGAGATGTTACCACTGGAAGAACTTGGGAATTTTCTACTTTGGTATTTCATCAGAATAGAACGCAGCCCATGCCTGCCATTTCTATAAAGGACTAATTCAGTAGGCACATGCAATTTGCCAGTAGGTACCAACAACACACTGGGAAATCTGATTATCTGCACATTTGCAAAATGAGTTGGAAGATGTGTCCATAAGAACATCTGTGCACAATTTATGACAGGTCTCAAGTTGGAAGAAGAGAAATAAGCAGTTCAAACATTTGGGATGCAGGTTCTAATTTCAATTCAGGAATAATGCCTTTTTTAAAACTGCCTTTCAAGTTACAGTTGGACAGAATGACATGTCCCCTTTTTGCAGAGGATAATTGTAATTTGTGTTACAGAAAAAAAGAAAGTCTCAGTGTCTCACTTCATACATATGTTTTCAGCATAGTCTCACAATCTTCTTCTTTTGGAGAACTGACTTTGTTCTTCAAAATCCATATCCTCAATCTTTATAGTTCAATTAGAAAGTACATGAAGTCTGGGGAGCCAAGCAGTGACACACCTGGTTAAGTGCTCAAATTACAGTGTGTGAGCTGCTTCTTCTTCTTCTTCTTCTTCTTCTTCTTCTTCTTCTTCTTCTTCTTCTTCTTCTTCTTCTTCTTCTTCTTCTTCTTCTTCTTCTCCTCCTTCTCCTTCTCCTTCTCCTTCTCCTTCTCCTCCTCCTTTTTCTTCTCCTCCTCCTTCTTCTTCTCTTTCTCCTCCTCCTCCTCCTCCTCCTCCTCCTCCTCCTCCCCCCCCTTCTCCTCCTTCTTCTTCTGCCTCTCTTTGTCAGTTAGGCTAGAGTTATGAAAGCCTTGCAACAAGAAAAATAAAGTAAAATAAAATAAAAAAAGAGTGGGTGAGTTATACACCAATACAAACCAAGCTCACTTGTGATTAGACAGACTTCAGAAATCTTACTTAGCATATCACCCACCATAATTCATTTAGCTATGAAATATATGTTTATATATTATAAATATGAATGATATATAAAGTGGTGGTGCTAACTGTTAATCTGAGATGAATGCTGGATGTCACTGGTCCTCCCCATCCAACACATTTGGCTGATTTAATAATGCACAGAGCAATGACCAGACCAGGTAGCTCTCCTAGAAGATGATTCACACTGTAAACTAGCCTGAGAGGTCTGGAGAGGAAACACTCATCTATCTTTAAGAGAAAGAAGTGTCTGGTCTGGGTTTGACGCACATGATTGAACACGCATGTTTGAAGACAAACAATCTCTTTTAGTTTTACAGATCAATAAAGAAATCAGTTTGAAGTGAGGAACTACTTTCTTTAGAGTTGACATCCAAAGATTTTTAAAAGCTGTTTTTCATAGAAATTTCAAAACAGGGTTAAGGAGATGGCACAAAGAGTTCTGCAAAAGACCTTCATGCCTGAAGCTCTGAGGTCCCAGGTTCAATCCCTAGTGCCATCACAAGTGAGAGTTGTGCTGGGCTCTGGCATCTCTGTCTCGTTCTCTCTCTATCGTCCTCATTAACATAAACTGCAGCAAAGGTGGGCGTGAGGAATAACATCATTGCAAGACTAGCCAGCTCCTCATGGGGCACGAGCGCTTCCACACTACTATCATCATCTCTAGCATTATGCTATTCCACTGCAGAATACTGTGCCCCAGTATGGTTCTGTAGCCCCCATGTCCACTTGGTCGATTCCAAATTATATTCCTCCATGAGGATAATTTCTGAAACCATCCGTTCCACCCCGGTTCCATGGCTTCCAGTTCTTAGCAACATCACCCTGCCAGATATCTGTCGGGATGCAGCATCATCTAAGTTCATTTCCCACATCTACGCTCGACCGGACCTGCCAATCTACGCGGATATCTTTGCCCACCCTGTCCAACGCTTGACGTCTCGTCACCCAATCTGGTCCCCTACACCTACACTGAACTTCTCTGTTCCAGACTCTTGGAAACAGAGTTGGCAGTCAGCTGAGGTAAAGAACAAACACCTCATCACAGACCCCTGCAAGCGTCAACCCGGCTTTGACCTAGCACGTTATGATTGGGCCCTCCTCAATCGCTATCGAACAGGCCATGGCCGGTGCGCCGCTATGTTCCATCACTGGGGAGCCAGAGACGACCCGAACTGCCCCTGCGGCTCCAGACAGACTATGACCCACATAGTCAACGACTGCCACCTCTCCAGATTCAAAGGAGGTCTCGAAACTTTACATCAGGCTCAACCTGACGCTGTTGACTGTCTACGGAAGAAGGGCAAACGCTAGAAGAATAATTAACATAAATAAAAATTCTAAAAAAATAAAATTCAAGTCAGAATAGATATGTCAAATTAAGTCAACTTTTTTTATAGTGTCTGAAGATCATACACATACTTATCAGGGATAAAGATCAGAGCTTTCTGGGGCGGGGCAGTGGTGCACTGGGCTAAGCGCACAGAGCACAGAGCATTTCAGAGACCGTGGCCGTTGCTTTGCCATGGGCATTGCCACCTCATGACTTTCCTTTCTGATGGGACTTGCTCTTGCACTGCTCACGCCCTAGGTTAGAGCTGCATTATCTTTAAATGCAGTCGCACCTGAAATCACTGCCCTGCACTTGAAGCAAACCTGAACACACTACATATACTGCAGATAGTCCACCTAGCTATCTGAATTTTCCTGTCACTGACTAGAGTGTCAGCTTTTGTTCTATTTGTGTTTCTCACTTTTGGCCCATGAAAGGCACTAAATAATGTGTAGAATGATCTTTTTAAAAAGGGACCAGGCTGTGGCACACCTGGTTAAGTGCTCATATTACAGTGCTCATGGACCCTGGTTCAAGCCCCTAGTCCCCAACTACAAGGGAGAAGCTTCAGGAGTGGTGAAGCAGGGCTGCAGGCGTCTCTCTGTCTCTATCTCTCTTAACCTATCCCTCCCCTCTCAATTTCCCTCTGTTTATATCCAAAATAAATAAATAAATATTTTCAAAATTAAGAAAAAAGTTTTACTATTAAATGAAGGGACTTAAACTTGTGTATCTTCTATAAGGTTTTGTAGAATTCCCTCCAGGGGGCTGGTGGTTGCTCCCCTGATTGAGCACAGAGGTTACCCTGTGCAAAGACCCTGACTTGACCTCCCTCCAGCTCCCCACCTACAAGGGGGCACTTCAGGAGCAGTGAAGCAGGTCTGGTCTGCAGGGTCTGTCTCCCTCTCTCAATCTCCATCTTCCTCTCTTTCTATCTATCTTATAAAATAAAATAGAAAGAAAAAAGAAAGGAATAAATGACAGCCAGGAGTGGTAAATTTGTCGTGCTAGCACTGAGACCCAGAGATAACCCTGGTGCATAAGAGAAAGAGAGAGAGAGAGAAAGAAAGAAAGGGAGTGAGGGATGGAGGGAGAAAGAAAGGAAGGGATGAAGAAAGGAAGAAATAAAGGGAGGAAGAAAGAATGGAAGTAAGAAAGGGAAAGAAAGAAAAAGAATTCCATCCAGAAATAATAGCTGCTATTTTAATATAGATTTCTTTAAAAATAGCTGTATTCATTTCATGTATTAAGTTGAAACAGCTGAAAAGGCTGTATTTGAATTGCTTATAATCCAGACAAATAGACAATTTTCATGAATAGTTTGTAAGATGCAAGTCAGAAAGAAAAAAACAACCTGGGTAAATATGTGAGAAAATCCTTGTGTGCTGCATACATCTGTGATTTTGCATGTAATGATTATTTTTCATTTTTGACTTCTGGAGTTCTATATAGTTCTCAATTCTGAACACTACAAACTAAATGGATGTCAAGAAATTGAAAAAAAAAACAAACAAGAAAAAATAATCCCTCAAGAACATATGCTGTCAACCTTCCAGAATTCAAAGCCCTACAAGCATGACAGCTGCTCTGCAGTTAGACAGGGGAAGTACTGGTGCTAAGTACTCTCATGAGGAAAGCTGCTTCTGGGACTCTGTGCTTTTTCACATCAGGCAATGATAATCACCTAAAAGTCACCTCCATGTACTGTAAAAGTATACAAAGTGAATATAACATACTATTTAAAAATAGTTGAATTCTCATTTGTATGATTTTGGGATTATAATTCTACTTTTTTAAAAGAGTTTAAAATATTTATTTAGTTAGTTCCTTTTTGTTGCCCTTTGTTGTAATTATTATTGTTGTTATTCATGTCATTTTTGTTGGATAGGACAGAGAGAATTGGAGAGAGGAGGGAAAGACAGAGAGGGGGAGAGAAAGAGAGACACCTGCAGACGTGCTTCACTGCCTGTGAAGCGACTCCCCTACAGGTGGGGAGCCTGGGGCTCGAACCGGGATCCTCACACCTTCACACTGGTCCTTGTGCTTTGATCCACGTGTGCTTTACCTGCTGCTCTAGTGCCAGACTCCCTATAATTCTACTTTTATATACCAATCCCTTGAAAAAATACAACTACTTGACATGCACATATACATTTTAAAAAAAGAAAAAAGTTTTTATCTTTGTCCTTCTTCAAAAAGTCTGAAGAGATAAGATAATAGACAAAAGAATCTCATATCTGAGGCTCTGAGGCCCCAGTTTCAATCCCCAGCACCACCATAAGCCAGAGCTGATCTCTCATTAAGTACGTAAAGCATCACAAAAACAAACACACAAACAAATAAATAAGTAAAAGGCTGGGTGTAGACTCAGCAGGAGAATGGAGAATTTGTATGTTCACGGTCCTGACTGGATTTCTAGCACCTTGAATGCCAGAGGGGTGGTGCTCTTACTTCTCTCCGTCTCCACAAATAATAAATCTTCAACAAAAAGAAAAATTATTTAAACTGGTTTGAAATGATCAATATTTCTCATCAGCGATTACTGTTATAATACTATAAGAATTTAATGTGCTATTTTTGTGGTCTGTTTCTTCCAAACATTGAAATAAATATAAATTAAGAGAAAATGAGAGGGAATTGATGAAGATAGAGGAATATAAACAGAAAATGGAAGAGACTAGTGCACTGCTCTGTTCTGGGACAGGTGGTGTTGGGTACTGGACCTACAACCTCTGAGGGGTCAGGCATGGAAGTTGTGTTCTTTTTTAAAAATGCTTATTTATAAAGTGGAATATTGAAAAGACCATAGGATAAGAGAGGCGCAATTCCACACAATTTCCACAACCAGAACTCCATATCCCACCTCCGCCGCTGATATCTTTCCTATTCTTTATCCCTTTGGGAGCATGGACCCAGGGTCATTGTGGGATGCAGAAGGTGGAAGGTCTGGCTTCTGTAATTGCTTCCCCGCTGAACATGGGAAGTGAAGCTGTGTGTTCTAAGGGTCAGAACTATCTCCCTGCCCTCAGACTTTCTAGGTTTGATTTACTAGAAAAAATATCCCATGTTAAAATATCCTTCACTGTGTCGATCCTCCTCTGTGCAGAAGTTATGGAGAAGGTCACTTGTTGATGAGGAAGGACTCTTCTTTCACGACACCAGAAGTTAACTGATCAAGCCCATAATCTGATATGTATAATAACAGGGTGAGTCCGCTAGATTGTAGCTATCTTGTTTTATAGTGATGTAACAGTGGGAGCCAAGTCAGGCCTGCTGCACGGCACAGCCCCAGCAGGCTAGGGCTAACTGCAAAGTGGGGAGTCCTAAGACTAAACTGAAGCTATCTTTCCTTACATTGGTAATTTAAAGACCTATTGGCTATACTAGATATGCACAAATAATACCTGGGGACAATAGAAGGAGATCCCCGGGGGGGGGGGAGTACATTGTGACAACAATCATGGTAGTGAGTGTGACAAGACTAAAAATGGCCTAGGAGCAGAAGCTGCTGTACCCACTGGGAGGCTTTCAGAAAAAGAGCTCCTTATCACCGCTATAGCTTCTCAATCAGCTGGCCTCAGACCAAAAGCCAGAACTATGGGTGGCTTGTAGCATGAGTGGCAGACTGGGATCTCCATCTAAATATATAAAGAGGCTCTATTGCTGACCCTCCTCCACAGACCCCCTGCTTCCACTTACAGGCATGAGTATTAGGTTGTGTAGTTAAACAGCTCCTTAGAATATAAAAGTAGAAGTAAATAAACTTTCATTAGCTAAAAGTTAGTGAACTTTCATATATGCAAAGGTTAACCAGAAGAGAGCCCCCAAGATTTCTTTAGGTGGACAGCCTGCTATGATCTAGTTAGACCCATCCAAGAATGGGTTAGGAAGAAAAGCTATTAGATTTAGCTCCAGAGAAAAATGTTTATTCACATAGAAGGTCAGAACAGGGAGATGGTCAAAACACAGATGGTCATTTCAAGAGAACTTTCAAGGGGAAATTTAGACTACTCTAGACTAAGGAAACTTTCTTTTTTTTTAAATTTATTTTTTATTTAAGAAAGGATAAATTAGCAAAACCATAGGTAGGAGGGGTACAACTCCGCACAATTCCCTAGATATAGACCAGGTTCTGTGAGAGAGAGCGTATGTTCACACGTTTCCATAAACTAGTGCAAAATATATTCCTGAAAGCAGAAGTACACTAGAGTTTTCAGTGAGTACCCCCTAACACTTCCTCACCACTATTCCAACCTTTGGGTCCATGATTGCTTAACAATTTGTTTGGCTTTGTATGTTTATTCTCTTTTCAGCCACCAGGTTCCAGATGCCATCAGGATGCTGGCCAGGCTTCCCTGGACTGAAGACCCCACCAATGTGTCCTGGAGCTCTGCTTCCCCAGAGACCCACCCTACTAGGGAAAGAGAGAGGCAGACTGGGAGTATGGACCAACCAGTCAACGTCCATGTTCAGCGGGGAAGCAATTACAGAAGCCAGACCTTCCACCTTCTGCAACCCACAATGACCCTGGGTCCATGCTCCCAGAGGAAACTTTCAAGGGAAGATTTAGGCTACCCCAGACCCATGAAACTTTAAAGGGGAGATCAGGATGCCCCAGACCTAAGGAACTTTCTAAGGAAAACATATCTATAATAATAATAATAATAATGTGTAAGGTTATAACTGATGTTAATGAAAACAATTATACATGATGTCATCTGTATCCTTGATGTTAATGAAAATAATCTTACATAATGTCAACTATATCCAGGCAAAAAGAGTTTAAATAATAAACCTCTGCAGACAGAGGGCAGAGACGCCTCTCTCCTGCATTTGAAGCAGCTGATGTATCTCTCACTCCTCCCCCTTTCCTTCAGGGACTTTTAATTACTTCTGCCTGGACCAGCTCCTGGCAACATAAAATTCATTCTTCTACACTGAAACACAAATAAATAACATTTAAACTGAAAAAGAAGTCTTTTATAGGGGCTGGGTGGAGGTGCATCTGGTGGGGCCGTGCATGTTAAAGTGACAAGGATCCAGGTTTGGGCCCAAGTCCCCATCTGCAGGGGGAAAGCTCTACAGGTGGTGAAGCCTTGTTGTAGGGGTCTCTCTGTCTCTCTCCCTCTCTGTTATCCCCTTCCCTCTCAATTTCTGGCTGACTCTATCCAATAAATAAATAATTATAATTTTTGAAAAAAAATATTTTCTCTTAAATTTAGGCTCAGTATTCGGGGTTGGTTGCATTGAACTGTTATGTACATTAAAATTTGAGGATTGCTTATTTATATACTTTTTCCGTATTTTGGAGCTACTCTCTTCCCTGATCCAGCTTTTCACTCCCATTTCCAACTTTGACACCATCTTCCCAGACAACACCTTTATCCCATCTGCATGTTAGCTGTCAGGATCAGGCAAAAATTAGTAAAGTCATGGGCCCCTTGGAATATACTTAAAGTAGACCTACTAGCTTTTTCTAAGATGGAGACCCCAAATCTCATCTGCTATACTCTTACCTTTAGGTTCCTGATTATTAAACAATTTGTTCTGCTTTATATCTTACTGCTTTAGTAGTCACCAGGTTGCAAGATGCTGCCATGATGCAACTTCTCTGGGCAGATGACCCCCCCAATGTGTCCCGGAACCCAACCTCCCCAGACCCCTACCCCACTAGGGAAAGATAGAAACAGGCTGGGAGCATGGACCCACCAACACCCATGTTCAATGGAGAAGCAATTTCAGAAGCCAGATCTTCCACCTTCTGCACCTCATAATGATCCTGGGTCCATACTCCCAGAGGGATAAGGAATAGGAAAGCTTCCAATGGATAGATAGGATACAGAACCCTGGTAGTGGGAACTGTACCCCCCTCTTATGCTATGGTCTTGTTAATATTTCCATTTTATAAATAAATAAAATGATATAATTTAAGGACTGTAAATATTCAATTTCATATTGAATGGTATCAAAGGTAGACCAAACATAATTCTGTGTTACTTCAGTGCATGAACTAGACATCCTATCTGCAAAGCACACTGTAAAATGGTTCTGTATAAAAAAATAATAATTAACTTAAGGAATTAGACTTCTAGTTTCGTATTTCATCTACACTGGAAAGAAATGACATTGGGTTTTGAAACTAGAAGTTGAGTTTTAACCCTGTTTCTTCCATTTTACAGATTGGCAGAAAAATAAGCAAACTCTCTAAGCCTTATTTTATCAGATAACACCAACAGAAAAGGTTATGTGAGCACTGGCATTTGTCAACCTTCAGAATTGACACACTGTAAATCTAGTGGAGAGCTCAGGTAAACATAAGAGGTTAGTGACCTTCATAAAGACATGAGCTAACCAATATTAGAATTGATATTGCCAAAAGTCAAAAGCCATACCCAAGGTGTTTGGATGTAAGGGTGTGACACTGTTGTCATAACCTGCGTTTCCATGGTTAATCTAGCTATTAAAATTGGATGTGATTATATATTTGAAATTGCTTCAGAAACTCTAATTGATGGGGCTGGGCAGTGGTATACCTGGCTGAGCGCACATGTTACAATATGCAGAGACCTGGGTTTAAGCCCCCAGCCTCCACTTGCAGGAGCAGTAAAGTTTAGTGAGTGAGTGGTAAAGCAGGGCTGCAGGTATCTCTTTCTTTCCCTCTCTATATTCCCCTCTCCTCTCACTTTCTGGCTGTCTCTATCCAATAACTTAATAAAGATAATTAAAAAAGACACTAAATTATGATTCTTTTTTTCTTTTTTTTTAGTACTGATTTTTATTTAAGTTGTTTATTGTTGCTTTTTTTTTTTTCCTGAGAGGATATATGAATAAAGACAATAAAGCACAGGAACAATAACAACGGAAAATTATGTGGTCCGGGAGGTGGCGCAGTAGGTAAGGCATTGGACTCTCAATCACGAGGGTCTGAGTTCAATCCCTAGCAGCTCATGTACCAGAGTGATGTCTGGTTCGTTCCCTCTCTCCTCCTATCTTTCTCATAAATAAATAAATAAATAATATCTTTAAAAAGCCTATTATCAGCATATAAAAGACCGAAGAACCAATGAATAAGGGAAGAAGGAATAGTCTAAGATCCATTGCTCTTACACCTGTGTCTCTCCTTAAACACTGAGCAAGTTCTGTTGTTATCTGTAAATCATTTCCTTACAAAACTGCCTCATATAGGGCTGAGAAGATAGCATAGTGGTTATGCAAAAATGACTTTCATCCTGAGGTTCTGAGGTCCCAGGTTCAAGCCCTCACACCACTGTGGGCTCTGTAAAGTCATTTTTTTTAAAAATTTTTATTTATAAAAAGGAAACACTGAAAAAAAAAAAAGGATAAGAGGGGTACAATTCCACACAATTCCCACAACCAGAACTCCATATCCTATCTCCTCTCCTGATAGCTTTCTTATTATCCTTTTGTCTAATGCTATTGTAATTATCATAACTCTGTCTTGCAACTAGTCTAATATCTTCATAAGGAGAAATATAACTCCTGCAAAATTACTTGACAAAATAAATATCAAATAGGCCAGCAAAGTAGCTCTCTTGGATAGTTCCCTGCTTTGCTATATGTGCAATCCATGCTCAAGTCTGGCTTCCATCACTGTTGTCTTCTCTCACACTCTTGTTATTATTATTCTTTCTTTCTCTGCTTCTTTGTCTCTTTCAGCACCTGAAAAGTTTCCTGGCTATGTCTGACCTAAGACTACTTAATGCTTTTGAATTTAGTTAAATAACAGCACTATGAATTACTTTTTCCAAATTCTTTTTTTTTCCTCCAGGGTTATTTCTGGGGGCTCAGTGCCTGCACTACAAATCCTACAGGCTATTTCTTCCTTTTTATTGCCCTTGTTGTTTATCGTTGTTATTACTGTCATTATACAACAGAGAAATTGAGAGAGGAGAGGAAGACAGACACCTGCAGACCTGCTTCATTGCTTGTGAAGCAACCACCCACCTGCAGGTGGGGAGCTGGAGGCTTGAAGCGAGATCCTTAAGGCTGTCCTTACGCTTTGTGCCATGTGCACTTAACCAGCTACACTACCGCCCGGCCCCCTCAAAATTATTCTTGAGGAATTGATGCTAAAAGTCTGAATGATGTGTCCAAGGTCACAGGGCCAATGAATGATGTGCAGATTTTCAGCATCAACAGCTTGGCTTGAAAGGCAGACAGCTTGCCTACCATGCTCTGTTGTATATAAATCTACTCATATTCCCTTTATATAGAACCAATTACTGCACAGTAGAAATATAAATGTGTGTGTAGTCGGCACTGTATTTGAGAAAGATTCTATTTATCTGTGCATATGCACAATCTACTCCAAGAAGGTTTATTAGATACATAAGGAAAAAGGGGTGGGGTGGGGAGGTGGTGCACCTGGTTGAATATATGTGTTAAAATGAATAAGGATCCTGGTTTGAGCCCCTGGTCCCCACTTGCAGGGGGAAAGCTTCATGAATGGTAGCTATCTTTCTTCCTCTCTATTTCCCCTTCCCTCTTGATTTCTGGATGTCTCTATCCAACAAATTAATAATGATAAGTTATAAAAATTAAAAGAAAATAATTGCACTTCTTAATTCATGTCAAATAAGAAGCATAAATGTGGTCATAATAAGAATCTACCTTTTTATCACTTAAAGAAGTTCAGTCCCAATAAGAGCTCAGATCTACAGAAATACAGAGGAAACACAGGCTCCTGTGCTAAATATGGGCTCTAGATCAGATCCATTGGGGCTTATATTTATCAGTATTTATTTTTTCCTGTATTTGGTAGCTACACTCTTCCCTGATCCAGCTTTATAGTCCTATCTCCAACTCTGACACCATCTCCCTAGAAAACACTTTTAGTCCACCTGCATGTTAGCCGTCAGGCTCAGGCAAAAATTAGTAAAGTCATGGGCCTCTTGGAGCATACCTAAAATAGACCTACTAGCTTTTTCCAAAATGGAGACCCAAATCTCATCCGCTATACTCTTACCTTTAGATTCCTGATTATTAAGCAATCTGTCATTTTATATCTTTTTAAAATTAATTTAGTTTTGAGAGAGATGCAGACACACACACACACACAGAGAGAGAGAGAGAGAGAGAGAGAGAGAGAGAGAGAGAGAGAAACACCAGAGCACTGCTCAGATCTGGCTTCTGGTGGTACGGTGGATTGAACCTGGGACTTAGGAGCCTCCTCAGGCAGGAGAGTCTGTTTGCATAACCATTATGCTGTCTCCCCTGCCCGGAATCTGTTGTTTTATATCTTAATGCTTTTTAGCCACTAAGTTTCCAGATGCTACCATGATGCCAACTTGACTTCTCTGAGCAGATGACCTCACCAATATGTCCTGGAACCTCACCTCCCCAGAGCACTGGCTCACTAGGGAAAGACAGAAACAGGCTGGGGGTATGGATCCACTGCCAATACCATGACCAGTGGATAAGCAATCACAGAAGCCAGATCTTCCATCTTCTGTACCCCATCAAGAACTTTTGTCTATATTTCTAGAGGGATAAAGAACAGGGAAGCTTCCAATGGAAGGGATGGGACAGGGAACTCTGTTGGTGGGAATTTTACCCCTCTTATCCAATGGACTTCTCAATCATTGTTAAATCAATAAAAAAGAACATATAGGATTCATTGAAAAAAAAAAAAAAAGCTCAGTCCAATCTTAACCCGCATAAACTCACCAGTAGATTGATATCCCCGGGCCCCTGCTGTCCCTGTTAGAAGTGTGTGAGTCAGGGCCAGTGTACTGTCAACTTGTTGGGTCTCTTCTTTTCTCCTATCCCATTTGTTCTTTTTATCCCCTCTAATCTTTGATCTTACACATGTACACATGCACACCAACAGCCCAGTGGCTAATACTCCAAGATGAAACAGTACTTGTCATTGATTTTCCCTCTTATAAGCAATCGAAATTCTGCAAGGGAGGAGTGCGTGTAGATGTTGGTTCATGACAAAACAGTGTCCTCCTAGTATTGGCAGTAGCTCCCCTGGACAGTGTCCTGCTTTGTCAGGTACATGACCCAGCTTCCAGCCTGGTCCCTGCCACACTGAAGGAAACATCAGCACTCTCATTGACGTGTTAATTTATTTTCATTAGAGGGATCTCTCTCTCTCTCTTAAATATGAGAGATAGGGGATTATATAATCTCAGTGTAGACTACTGTTTTGTGTGTTCCATAATTTTTAAATTAACTTCATGATACTGAATCCAAATTAAGAAAGAGAGAGAGAGGAGGGAGTGGGGTTGGGGAGAATCCAGACCACTTCTCAGCTCTGGTTTATGGTAGTGCTAGGTGGTGCTAGGAATTGGACTTGAGGCCACAGGGCCACGGGCTTGAGAATCTTTTAGATAACCATTATGGTAACTCTTTTTTTTTTTCATTTTTCCTCTGACTTGCTGTTATTATTATTATTATTATTGCCATACTTGGTGCCAGAAGCCATACTAGAAGTGCCCTCTGGTAAGACAGGTATCTTGCCATGAGTAAGGCCTGGGAAAAAGCCCCAGGACCTAATGGGAAAACCACAGCACTGAGGAACCTCCCCTCCACCCCCGCCAGTGCTCTCACTCTCCGCGTCTCCTTCTGTGCCTAAAATTAAAGTAATAATGAAGCAAACAAAAATATCAGCCTAGGGGATGGGTGGTGGCACATCTGGTTAAGCACTCACGTTACAGTGCACAAGGACCAGTGTTCAATCCCTGGACCCCACCTGTAGGGGGAAATTTATGAGTGGTGAAGCAGGGCTGCAGGTGTCTCTCTGTCTCTCTCCCTCTCTATCTCCCCCTTCCCTCTCAATTTCTCTCTATCTCTAGCCAATCTCTATCCAATAATAAATAAAATATATATTTTTAAAAATGTCAGCCTGGGAGTAGTAGAATCACATGTGAGAGTTTCCCCCTCTGCAACTTCCCCTCTGCCTCCCCCACCCAAAAAAGGGAAAAAAATCAAGCTTGGGGAGTGTGGTGGACCAGCAGAGTCGTGGACAACAAACAATGACAGAGCAGGATACGCACAGCTCCTTCTAATGAAGATGTTAAAATAGGTAAGTCCTTGGGCAATTTTGGAAAAAAAGCATAACATCTTTTGCAAGCTCCATTGACTTAAAGCCTTCACAACACAAGGAAAGTTATTAGTCTTGAAACAAATTAGTCTGTTCAACCAATGTATTCTACTCAATGCATGTCAAAGGAGTACTCCTGCATCTAGAATTTAAAGGCTGTGTTCAAAAGGCAAGGCCTTGCCACTTTTCAGGAAACTCAAAGCTTTATGTAATATCTGAAAGCAAAGTCCTAGTCTACTGAGGGGAGGGGATCAGTCCAAAACTTTGTGGACAGTCTGGTCCACAAAGTTAAGGAGTATTAAGGAGTCTGGTTCAGAACCACTCAGTCAGGGGAACAAAGCGATAGTCAGGACATGGCAGCACTAGTGCATAGTGCTAGTACTTATCCCAGACAAGAAGTAGCAAACTCCTAGCACTGGGAAAGGAGAGACAGACATGGAGTCTATCCCTATCTCAGTGTAGTCTAATACTTTATTTTCCTTAGTTTTCTAAATTAATTCCATGATACTGGGGCCAGGTGGTGGTGCACATGGTTAAGCGCACATGGTACAATACACAGGTTTAAGTCCCAGTCCCCACCTGCAGGGGGGGAAAGCTTCACATAGTGGTGAAGCAGGGCTGCAGGTATTTCTCTGACTCTTTCCCTCTCTACCTTCCTCTTCTTCTCAATTTCCCTGTCTCTATCCTATAAATAAATAAATAAATATCTTAAAAATGCATGATACTAATACCAAATTCATAAGAAACACTGAAGTAAAAGAAATGAACTTATGAAAGCAAAATCCTGACTTCTCACCAATTCAGAAGTCTAGAAAAGCTTCAAATTTCAGTGAGAAAATCTGGTTTCATTCTCAGATTTCGCTACTCCTACAAATTACTAGAGTCTCAAATTGTACCCATGTGTCCACAGCTGTACTGCAAAGAGTTAATTCTCCAATAAAATGATAAAGGAAAAAAAAACATTAGAACCTCAGTTACTCAATCAGTACCATGAGGCTATGGTCAGGGTTAGGGTTATTAAACATATAGATATTAGGTGAATCACAACATTTACCCCTCATCCACTGTCTTCAAAAGGACAATCAGATATGTTATGGATCATCAAATGACACCCAAATGCATTCATTCTATAAAAATCTTAGAATCTCTTAAAACCAACTTCGGTTTAACAAAGTTATTGCAAATGGTAAGTCTTTCTGTTTCCTTCTACTTTACTGAGGACAGGAGACATTATGTCATTTAGCTATAGGTGTCCTCCTAATGCAATATTTAGCACTGAATTATTGATTTGTGGAACCTCACTGCTCCAGGCCAGCTTTCAGAGAGAGAGAGAGAGACAGTGAAAGAGAGAGAGAGAGAGAGAATGCAGATGCCACAGCACCAAAGTTTCCTCTAGTGTACTAACTTATAGAATATTGCAAATTATTTTTTATGACCAGAAAAGATCATTCGTACCTATGAGGGCAAGTGATGATAAGTAAGAAAAGAAAAGAAAACCAACCCTAACAGTCAAGACAACAACAATCCTAACAGTGGAGCCTTGCTAAATTTTTGCAAATCACCTCATACCCCCATAAGAAAACTTATCCAGTTTTCTGTATGACTGTCCACTTGTTATCAAACCTGGCATAATCACATGTAAGTTTGGTCTTTGGTCTTCCTAGAAAGTCTGTGTCACATGGAACACATGCAAGGTAAATGCGTATATTTTCCAATATCAATCTGTCTTTGACAACTCAGTTTCTCAGACAGGGACTGCACAAGGGTTGAGTAAAACATTTTCCATCCCTGCAAATCTATCACTTTGCCTCTTTCCCCCTGAGGCTTAATGGAATTTCCTTCTCAAATCCAAAGTCAGAGAAGATAACACAAAGAGGTTAATAACTAAGGGTCTTTGATTCTTAACCTTCTACTTGAAATGAGATGGAGAAATCTTGACATATTACAGACATTGTCATTACTTTACCTTTGACTTGAAATGCCGACCACCAGGTCAAGATGAGGGAATTTAATTTATTCTTAATTCAGTATTAGAATGAATAATGTTCTGAATTCCTATTTATAAATGATAAAAGGAAACAAAGTGGAATAATCTTCTCCAATGAGACTCTCTTGTGAGTGGTTATAAAAAAAGAAAGGAGGGGGTTGTTCTTCGGTAGCACAGTGGGTTAAGTGCATGTGGCTCAGAGAGCAAGAACTGGCTTAAGGATCCCGGTTCAAGCCTCTGGCTCCCCACCTGCAGGGGAGTCACTTCACAGGCCAGGTGGTGAAGCAGGTCTGCAGGTGTCTTTCTCTCCCCCTCTCTGTCTTCCCCATCTTTGTCCATTTCTCTCTATCCTATCCAACAACGAGGATATCAACAACAACAACAATAAATAAAAGGGGGCAACAAAAGGGAAGAAAATAAAACAAAAAAAGGAGAAAAACATTGAGACAGGCAGTGAAATGTGTTAGGGCAGCTACAGTTGTCTAGGGACTGGTCACTGAGTGGGCAGTCACTGAGTGAGCAGGAGAAATAGCGGGTGAGAAAGGTGTAAGGAGCTCTATGCAAGGAGACAGCTCACACACCCTCAGTCTTTTCCTCAGCCTGACTCCATCTGAGAAGGTCTCCATTCTGACTGCGGGATCTAGGGTTTCTTTTCAGTATTGTGAAGCTGTAACTTAAATTCACTACCTGCCCTCTTGAGATGGAGATCATTTTGGAACCTCCATAGAGTTAACAACTCCCAGGACACCTTGCGCAAGGAACTGGGGGGCGTATCTGTGAAACTGGACCATTGAAGAAGAGAGCTCTGGATCTTCCTGTCACTGTGGGGAGGGAGGTATAGCTTCTGTGACAGGGATGGATACAAGTAGTCTAGTCACAGAGAGAAAGTATATGAACATTTGAGAATAATTTAAAACCACTGACACCTTCCACTGGCCAATGCTCATTTCTCTTGTCTATTTCCACCATCTTATACCAGATATGGAGACCCATCCGCCCATTAGTCCCTAAAGATTTGAATTCAGATCTTACTTTGGACTCTCCCTTGTTACACTGGTCATTGTTATTGTTAGTAGTAGTATACGAAAAATATAATAATAGCATAAATATAACTCTATAATGATATATAATAAGTATAATAGTACAATAGTAATAATATAATAAGTAGTAGAGTCATCATCATCAACATCACTCACTAGCATTAGGTTTCTAATATAATTATTATATTTGTACACAGAGCAGAATGAGTGTAACAATTGAGTTAATATTCAATCCCATTAATATGTTCTCCATACCTGTGAGTTCAGTTTTTTTTTTCTGTTAAGATGTAAATATAAAAGGGGTGGGGTGGATAGCACAATGGTTAAGCAGAGAGACTGTCACGCCTGAGGCCCTAAAGTACCAGGTTCAATCCTTGGCCCTGGGGCATACCATAAGCTAGAGCTGAAGACTGCTCTAGTTAATATATATAATTTATATTTGCATATATATGCAAATATAAAATCCAAAGGTGTAGAGCGCAAACTGTAGAGCCTTAGGATATGTTCAAACTACTGCGCTATCAATCTAAAATAGACTCTACTATTAATAGAAGTCATTACATGCAAATCCCATTGCATCCCCACAGAACAATTCAACCCCACTAGGTCCTCCTCTGCCATCATATTCTAGGACCTGAGCCTTCCCCAACCCAGAGTCTTTTACTCTGGTGCAATACTCTTTTATGTTTTTCTATGCAAATATATGACCTGACTTTTCTAACAACCCGATACTCCTGGGAATAAACCACAGGAAAAGTAGTGGATAAAATGCAACATCAAAAGAGAAGTCAGAAGCCCTCCTAAGGTAAATGAAAATAGAAAGAAAAAAAAAAGAAGAAGAAGAAGAATCTATGGGCAGAATCAGAAGATTTTAGAGAATAATTTACAGCAATAGAAGGTTATGTAAGATTCCTTCCCCTCAGAGCTTGAAGGAAATGTGTTAAGTGAGATGGACCAAAAAGAGAAAGATACCAGCTAATCTTACAAGCAGAACTGAAGAAGGCAGGACAGGAGAGAATGGCAAAGTGAAACTCCCGGAGGTGTGGCCCATTGTAGCCAGGAAAAACCCATGGGGGTAAGGGAAGGATGCAGGTGGAGAGCCTGCTGGCAAAGGACCTTAGGGGAGAGGAGAAACTAACCATGTGTCAACCATGGAACTGCGAAGGTTCCTCACAACTAAGGAACTTTAAAAAAGAGCAACTGAGTTGCAAAGCTAGTATAAATAAAGATGATTGGGGAGTCCGGCAGTAGCGCAGCAGATTAAGCGCACGTGGCACGAAGCACAAGGACTGATATAAGGATGCTGGTTCAAACCCCCAGCAGGGGAATTGCTTCACAAGTGGTGAAGCAGGTCTGCAGGTGTCTATATTTCTCTTCCCCTCTCTCTTCCCCTTCTCTCTCCATTTGTCTCTGTCCTATCCAACAATGGCGACATCAATAACTATACCAATAAATAAATAAATAAATAAATAAATAAATAAATAAATATGATCACAGTAGACATAATGAAATGTTCAAGAGACAACAAACAAGATCAGGGAAAGGAGATGATTTTTTGAACAGTATTAACACAATTGACAAGTAAAATTGTCAAAGCAAAGTTTTCTTTGCCTCTTTTTCTCTGTAGAGAACTACTTTTGTCAACTTTTGGACAGGCTTTTCTTTATTCTATATGGATAAGAGCTAGGAGAAACCACAAAATGCTTCACTGTGGTTCAAATGAGTGGAGAACCTCAAAGGCAGTTACTGCTGGTGGCATTAACATACTTGTTCACACGTGAAAAGACATGACCAATAAGAGTAGATAACCCCACACCTATGGACATCTAATCTTTGATAAGGGGGCCCAAAGGATTAAATGGAAGAAGAAGGCTCTCTTCAATAAATGGTGCTGGGAAAACTGGGTTGAAACATGCAGAAGAATGAAATTGAACCACTTTCTCTCACCAGAAACAAAAATCAACTCCAAATGGATCAAAGACCTAGATGTCAGACCAGAAACAATCAAATACTTAGAGGAAAACATTGGTAAAACAGTTTCCCACCTACACCTCAAGAACATCTTTGATGAATCAAACCCAATTGCAAGTAAGACTAAAGCAGAAACAAACCAATGGGACTACATCAAATTGAAAAGCTCCTGCACATCCAAAGAAACCATTAAACAAACAAAGAGACCCCTCACAGAATGGGAGAAGATCTTCACATGCCATACATCAGACAAGAAACTAATCACCAAAATATATAAAGAGCTCAGCAAACTTAGCACCAAAAAAGCAAATGACCCCATCCAAAAATGGGAAGAGGATATGAACAAAACATTCACCTCAGAGGAGATCCAAAAGGCTAACAAACATATGAAAAACTGCTCTAGGTCACTGATTGTCAGAGAAATGCAAATTAAGATAGCACTAAGATACCACCTCACTCCTGTAAGAATGGCATACATCAAAAAGGTCAGCAGCAACAAATGCTGGAGAGGTTGTGGGGACAGAGGAACCCTTTTACATTGCTGGTGGGAATGTAAATTGGTACAGCCTCTGTGGAGAGCAGTCTGGAAAACTCTCAGAAGGCTAGACATGGACCTTCCATATGATCCAGTAATTTCTCTCTCTCCTGGGGTTATACCCCAAGGACTCCGTAACGCCCAACCAAAAAGAGGTGTGTACTCCTATGTTCATAGCAGCACAATTCATAATAGCTAAAACCTGGAAGCAACCCAGGTGCCCAACAACAGATGAGAGGCTGAGAAAGCTGTGGTATATATACACAATGGAATACTATGCAGCTATCAAGAACAATGAACCCACCTTCTCTGACCCATCTTGGACAGAGCTAGAAGGAATTATGTTAAGTGAGCTAAATCAGAAAGATAAAGATGAGTATGGGATGATCTCACTCTTCAACAGAAGTTGAGGAAGAAGATCTGAAAAGGAAACTGAAAAGCAGGACCTGACCAAATTGTAAGTAGGGCACCAAAGTAAAAACCCGGTGGTGAGGGGTAGACATGCAGCTTCCTGGGCCAGTGGGGGGTGGGAGTGGGTAGGAGGGATGGATCACAGTCTTTTGGTCGTGGGAATGGTGTTTATGTACACTCCTAGTAAAATGTAGTCATATAAATCACTAGTTAATTAATATGAGAGGGGGGAAATTAATTGTATGTCTCGAAATTTTTTAAAACACAAACTGAATCTTTTAAATATATAGGCTGTGTAATTGATATGCAGACTCTCTCAGAAGCCTAGACCAAGTAGATCAGAAGCAACCAATAGCACAGCACAGCAAACCCTAACAAAAGGACTTTTCAAAGCTAACCCAATTACCAAATACTGTGATGATAACATTAACTATCGATTGTCTTTTGGAACCTTAAGACAGCAGGAACCTCACATCTCCACTATAGAGCCTCTACTTCCCCCAGTCCTGGAACCTTTGGATAGGGCCCACTTTCCTGTATGCCTCTCCCAATCCATATCAAATAATATTGCATCTGCCGATCACAACCTAATCAACGCAACAATTGCCACCTCAACATGCTTCACCTCAGACTGTGTCCAGAGACTTCACGTGTGTAATGACAACCTTTCAGCTTCATTACTCGGGTGAGACCTTTCCTTTCATAGTACACTCTAATTCCATCTCAGGTGGTTCACTTTCTAACAAAGTCCCAAAACCTAGATATACACCAGTTTCTGTGAGAGAGAGCATATGTTCACACATATCCATAAACTACTGCAAAATATATACCTGAAAGCAGAAGTACACTAGAGTTTGCAGTGAGTACCTCCCTAACACTTCCTCTCCACTATTCCAAGCTTTGGGTCCATGATTGCTCAACAATTTGTTTGGCTTTGTATGTTGACTCTCTTTTCAGTCACCAGGTTCCAGATGTCATCAGGATGCTGGCCAGGCTTCCCTGGACTGAAGACCCCACCAATGTGTCCTGGAGCTCAGCTTCCCCAGAGACCCACCCTACTAGGGAAAGAGAGAGGCAGACTGGGAGTATGGACTGACCAGTCAACGCCCGTGTTCAGCTGGGAAACAATTACAGAAGCCAGACCTTCCACCTTCTACAACCCACAATGACCCTGGGTCCATGCTCCCAGAGGGATGGAGAATGGGAAATCTATGGGGGGGGTGGGATATGGAGATTGGGTGGTGGGAATTGTGTGGAGTTATACCCCTCCTACCCTACGGTTTTGTTAATTAATCCTTTCTTTTTTTTTTTTTTTTCCTCCAGGGTTATTGCTGGGCTCGGTGCCTGCACCATGAATCCACCGCTCCTGGAGGCCATTTTTCCTCCTTTTTGTTGCCCTAGTTGTTGCAGCCTCGTTGCGGTTATTATTGCCATTGTTGATGTTGCTTTGTTGTTGGATAGGACAGAGAGAAATGGAGAGAGGAGGGGAAGACAGAGAGTGGGGGAGAGAAAGATAGACACCTGCAGACCTGCTTCACCGCCCGTGAAGCGACTCCCCTGCAGGTGGGGAGCCGGAGGCTCGAACCGGGATCCTTACGCCGGTCCCTGCGCTTTGCGCCACGTGCGCTTAACCCACTGCGCCACCGCCCAACTCCCTAATTAATCCTTCCTTAAATAAAAAAGAAAAAAGAAAAAAAAAGAGTAGATTAGCCAACAGAATTGGCCACAACTATTTAGAAAAAAAAAAAAAAAAAGCACAACATAAATCCCTAAATTCAAGAAAGACATAGATGATTGTTGTTAAAATTCGGAGGCTCTAGCTGGCCGGGCTAGCTTCACGGGCGGGTAACAGAGACGACCAGAGACATACGGCTGGGCAGGGAAGCTGTATTTCTTTATTTACGAATAATGATTCATAAACTAAGACAAACTAATCACCAAACAGAACTCTGCTGTCTCTTTGCGGAGGCGCAAGCACTCTCTCTCTCTCCAACTCTGCAACTCCCGAACTCTGGAACTCTCCCTCTGGAACTCTCAGGGTTCCCAGGGGCAGGGCCAAGGGGGCACGCGAAACTAACAGGACTGATCCAATTCTCTTGGTGGGGGAGAACTAGAACAACCCAATGTAAAGCATACAACAGATGATACAGCTCCAAAGCTGAGGAGACTCATTCATCTATTTACATATAGTACTCGGAGTAGCAACTTAAGTTGGTGATGGCATCAGCATTCAGACTGCTCTATCACGGGAGGTGGGATATTGTGCCCATGTGCTAAACACTGATGGATATATCATTATTTCCCTAAAACAACATGAAATGCCATAAGTTGACAAGAGGAAATTATCACTCAATGGAATGTGTAGGCTTATTTAAAAAGCACAACAATGATAGTTTGACAAAGTCTATTCTTTTCATGGTTTAAATGAAATCAGCAATTCAGTGCTCACTGAATGCCATCACATGTTGTCATAAGTCATAAAAGATAAAATTTACCATACTGGGTTTCTATCAAGACGGAAAAATCACATATGTCAAAATCAAAATCCACATCCCACCAAAATACTCACTAAGTAGTATGGGACATGGTTCTTTTATGCTATCACAGGTCCATAATAGTGCTGTATTCTTTGAAATAAAGTACAAAAGAGAGGCAGCAAGAGTTTAGCATGCTTTTCTGAACACAAAGGACATACCTTTTCAAAGGGAAGGATTCCACTTCAAAGTTACTAAAGGTTAAATGAAAATAAATAAATAAATAAATAAATAAATAAATAAATAAATAAATAAAGATCATTGTTATTTGGCTTGATTGAAAAGAAACTGACTTAGAAAGGGACCTCCATGTTAGGAGAAAAATCCTTGACATTTCACACATCAAAGGTTCCGCTCAAGTACTCTTACTGCCTGCACAACTTGAAATTTAGATTAAATAAAGGTTCTTTTTATTTTTTTCATAATTTCAAGACTGAAAATAACAGAAACACAGTTGGGAGAGACTAAGATGTTCAGACATTCTTTCCTACGACAGCAACAAGATAAACCCACTGATTTACTTAATTAAAATAACCAAGGAAATATTTGAAGATTGAGTGTGACCAGTGAAAAAGTTTTCTAGTAATTATATATTTTAAAATATTTTTTATTATCTTTATTTATTGGATAGAGACAGCAAGAAATTGGAAGGGATGGGGGAGATAGAGAAGGAGAAACAGAGCAGCCCTGTTTTACCACTCACAAAACTTTCCCCCTGCAGGTAGACCAGGGGCTTGAACCTGGGTCCTTGCATATGGTAATGCATGCACTTAATTTGGTGCACCACCACCAGTCCCCATCTAGAAGTTATATTAAATCAACCTTGTCCTGTGATCCTGGAAGTTATCATTATTTATCAATATTCTTTGGTTCACTAGTAGAATGGAGACGAAGTGCAGTGAGTAAATAAATAGTAAATGAGCTACTGGGCATAAGACTAGAGGTAAGAACGTAAATAAAATAGCTGCTAAATATGCTTTATCATTTCTGGAAAAACATACAAACAAACAAAAAACAATTCAGTGGGGTCTCAAGCATGTGGACTTTAATAGCTCCTGGGATGACTTATTTGCTCATTCAGGGATCTGAGTGGAGAGGGAGAGGGGGAGGGGAAGTGGAAGGGAGGGGGAAGGGGAAAGAGAGAGAGAGAGAGAGAGACTCTTGAGCTGCATGTCCCCTGCTGCCCTGATTACTCATGCGGGGCTGAGATTTGAACGTGGGCTGTGTGTGTGTGGGAAGGTGCAGCCCCCACTAGCTGAGCAGCTCCCCAGATCAACAATATCTAAGTCTAACATTCACCTGGAATAGAAGTTTAACATATGGAAAGACAAATACAAACCAATTAACATTTATGAGCCCCAAACTTCTACTGACATCCTAACTGTACTTAGAATATCCAAAGCAACGCATCGGGTCTTAGTGGTGCACAGAACAACAGTTGTGACATGGGAACAATTCCTCATCTCCCTGTGACAGGTGTCTGCAAATCACCCTGAACCCCAACCAACTGAGGTGCTTGTTCAATATCACAGACCAGAATCCTGAGCCACCCCTCAATCTCCAGACCTCCTTCCCCCAAGTCCTTTGCTTTGGTGAAATACACCACACCCCGCTCAAGTGTGACTTTGTGTTTGCCCTGTCGGTCCTGGTTGCTCTTGTCTGGAATTGTACCCCCTTTATCCTATGGTTTTGTTGGTATTTTTTATTTTATAAATTAAAAAAAATATCCCACTGATGAGTGAGATAATCTGGGATTTATCCTTCTCATTTTGGCTCCCTTAGCATAATTTCTTTAAAGCAAAGAAGTAAATGGGGTGAATTCATCATTCTGAACAGCTGAGTAACATCCCTGTGTGTATCAGAACTTTTTATTTTTAGAAAAAATATTATTATTTGTTTTTTGATAGAACATAGAGAAATAGAGAGGGTGGGAAATAGTGAGGGTAGGAAGGAGAAGGAAAGAGGAGAGACAAAGAGGTACCTGCAGCACTGCTTCACCAATCCAGAAACTTTCCCCTGTAGGTAGAGACCAGGGACTCAAACCTGGGTCCTTGTGCATAGCAAAACATGCACTTAACCTGGTGCACCACCACCCACCCCTTATATCACAATGTTCTTAGCCACTCATCTGTCGTTGGACACTTAAGTTGCTCTCAAGTTTGGGCTATTGCAAAAAGGCAGATATTTTACAGCTGTCTTAAGTTTAAGTTGTTTGTTTCATGTCATGATGCAATGTCACCACAATAAAATTACCAGATAGTCCTGAAAATGAACACATCATTGTATTGGTTTTAGAAAAATTATTTGTTTACTTTTTATGAGATAATGGCATAAGGAAGTAATGGGCCTTGAATCTGTGCCCTTTGAAACCTCAGACAGAAACAGTCTGTGCTCTATCTTAACAACATTATATCTAATATTTTCACTAGCTGTAGAATAGATCTCACATATACATAATTCCAACACACCAGATATATAAAGAGAAACCAGAGATAATGGATACCACACAATGAAACTTGCCCAGGGTCATGATACTCCTATGTGATAAACTGAGGACAATAAGCTTGGTGAAGGAGTAAAAAGGACTAAAGGGAAATCATAAAGTATTTAATCCAATATTTACTACTTAGACTTAGACTCCCTCTTCTACCCCCCACTTCACTTCCCTCAATCACTCTAGATATCTCTTCTGACAGCATCAGCATTTTGTCACCCTTTGATAATCTTAGGGAAAAAAAAAAACACCATATATAGTTGATCAATATATATCAACTAAAGGGCAATTATTGTCCTTATGACCAGCTTTATTAGTATCATCAAACAAATAAATGCATTAAACTTGAGGGTATCTTAGACCCTACTAAAACTCTAGTTATATTTCCTCCCTAACTTGAGGCCAGAACCCATGAAGTTAATACTAGTCTAAGTTCATCAGATAAAGAAAGGACAGGGCCTGGTGGTGGCGTACCTGGTTGAGAACCTGAGTTCAAGCCTCCAGTCCCCACCTGCAGGAGGAAAGCTTTGTGAGTCCTGAAGCAGGGCTGCAGGTGTCTCTCTATCTCTCTCCCTCTCTATCTCTCCCTTCCTCTCAATTTATGGATGTCTCTATCCAATACCAAAAAAAAGTTAAAAAAAAAAAAAAAGGACTACAAAGCTGAATAAGGGCAAGAGACTGGCTCACTTATTGATGGACTTTTTGGTCACTACCAGACCACCCCATTATCTGGGCCCCTAGTCACACAAAGACAGTATGGCCCTAGACCTCTCTCCATCATCACTGGTCACTTCCATCAGGAACATCATCATAAACTCTCTTGTAGCCCTCACTGAAGCGATAGTAGGTACTGCCCCACTGTCTGAAGGGAGGCTAGGTCAACCTAATCTGCCACTTGAGGAAGATGGGTCCTGAAATGAGTGTAGCCTACAATGTTCCCATCTGTGACTATGGACTGCAAGCTCAGACTAACTGGAATTTGAAGGTTACATAACTCCTGAGCTAAATTTGAATAGATATGGGCCCTAGGTTATATGAGTGGGGTTAACAGTTAATGGCAGTTATATGCCTTCCTCATATTTGGAAGCTTCTCTCTGCCCTAGTCCAACTTTCTGGTCCATTCTTAACTCTGACACTGTCTGCTCAGACAATATTCTTAATCCACCTCCATGTTAACTATCAACAAAAATTACTAAATTCAAACAAAAATTACTAAAGTCATGGGCCCCTAGGAACCTACCTGGCTTGTTTCCACAATAAGATCCCTATTCTCATCTGCTCTATTCCTACTTTTGGGTTCCTATGTATTAAACAACTTGCCCTACTTTATATCTTACTGCCTTTCATCCACCACATTGCAGATGCTACCATAATACCATCCTGACTTCCCTGGGCAGGTGAACTCACCAGTGTGTCCTAGAACCTCACCTTCCCAGAGCCCACTAGGGAAAGATAGAAACAGGCTAGGGGAATGGATCGGCCTTCCAACACCCATGTGTAGTGGAGAAGCAATTATAGAAAGCAGAAAGCCCACTTTCTGCACAACCAAAAAGAATTCTGTTGCATACTTCTGGAAGGGGAAAACATCAGGAGAAGATGACCAGAGGGCTCTGAACTCCAACTCCAATAGAACCCAAAAAGAGAAGAGAAAAAAGAAAGGACTCTGGTGGCAGAAATGGTGTGGAATTATAGCCCTCCAATCTCATAATTCTGTAAATCATTATTAAACCACTAATACAATGGAAAAATATTTAACATAGCTTTAAAAAAACTCATAAAAAGTGGGTCTCTCTCTCTCTCTCACACACACACATACACACACACACACACACACACACACACACACCCCTTACCCTGTGAGCTCTCCCTCTAGACAAGCATGTAATTTAATACAGTGGGAAATAAAAATAGACAAGTTTGTCACTTCAGATTCAGTGTGTGTGATGCATGTTCACATGCAGATGACTGTGTCAGTAAGTGCGTCTGAGACAATGTGCATAAGGGACAGGGAAATTACCAAGGACATAGGAACAGAAACAGAAGTAAACAGCACGGATGTTCTTACATTATTTTCTATTTTCATCTCAGTTCTGATTTATGTGTTTTGTAGTATGTTGTTTTCTGGATGTTTGAGAAAATATATGCAATTATGCCTTCAGAATTCACTGCCCTGTGTTGATTCTCCCATCTTCCCCTTTCTTGAATTTCCTAAGTAATTGCCAGAAACAGTTGAACAAGGAGAATCAGGGAGCTGACCCAGGCTGCTCGACAGGGACAGTGACCCGTCTTCAGCTCTTGCTGAGAGCAGATATCAGCTCTCAGACAGGTGTCAGCGATCTCCCAGCTTTGATAATAATGATTCTGTTAATGTCTCAGGTCCACTACAACCAAGTGTGCCCTGCTAAGAATGCACTTGTGTTGGTGGTCAAGGCAGTTATTGGATATGAATGCTGGTTTTCCATTTGATTTTAACAAGTGTAAAGTTTGCAAATGAGGTAAGAAAATCTCTTGCAGAGAAAATAAATAGAGGCGAGTGTTAAAAGGAGAACCATGAAAATTATGACTAATCAAAAAACACATACATTAGAGCTATCAGTTGAGATAGTTTCTTCACG